>NW_017306874.1:385413-398565 GCF_000935625.1 Nanorana parkeri | reverse complement strand
ATCCATTTTAATTGATAAGCAAATTGCTTTAAAAAAAAAAAACATTTGGGCAATAGGACCCTGGGAAGGCCGATTTTGAACACTCACCATTGTAAGGAATTTCCCTTTTAGCTTTTTAATCATAAAAAAAAAACTTAACTTATATATACACTGTTGCTTGCTCAGTTACTAACCTGACTGTCACTTGTGGAAACATCACTTCTTAAAGAAGAATCCCCTTTGCTGTTATTTCTGCCCAACAAGTTGGCTGATTCAGGTTGTTCAGTGATCGGGGTTTGTGACTTCTCCACCTGTATTTTAAACAAAGATCAGCGCTGTAGATAGAACAATATTTAACAGAATGCCAACGACTGTGTTATCCATGCCTGTTGTCTATACCACTTGGTGGACCAATGCACAACCACACAAATGCCATGCTCATAGCACAATATCAGATTGCTCCAATCAGTTCAGTAACAATATTTGGTTGTTAAAGGTTATTGCACTTTGGTCTAAGCTTTACTGAATGAGCCTCAGAGAGCACATATGGACACATACATTTCTTTATAACACATGCTGCAAAACATCTTATTTGACATTCTACTCCATCACTTTGCCTTTTTTTCTAAAAAAAATATATTTTCTGCATGTAAAATGCAGAACGCTGGGGTTCATGTAAAATCATATCTCTGCAGTGCATTACTAGTTTCTTTCAGTCTTACCAATCCAGCTGTAGTAGCAGATGAGGCTGGTTCCATTTCTGAGAGTTTTTTCTGCAGCTTTTTGATGGTGGCTTCACTAGCAGCTAGCTGCCTCTTCATATCTTCCAGAGACGAAGAATCCTATGGTAGAATTCAGCTAGTCACCAAAACTGCTTTTAGTATTCTAAGGAAATGTGAACCTCCTATCTCCGAGACACCTTCAGAGCAGGAGAGGGGTGCTCTTTTAATTTTTTACTGTTAATATTATAGTGACAATAACACCTTCAAGTATCAGTTGGCAGCTTTTTTTTTTTTTTAGTAGGCTGTAGAAACATGCTGCAATGCTAGGACACTAGCTGGAGAAATCTCTATGTGTATAGATCATTTGATCATTCAAAAAGGAAAAAAGTGTAATAAACCATGATAACACAGTAATTACCTTTCATGATGTATTTGAACAGGTTGCTTTGGGTCGTTGTACAGTAGCCTGATCTATTGCTCCATAGAGTGCCTTGCGAAACTAGCACCACATGTGCCAAAAAAAACAAAACCTTAATTTGCTGTTTTTATTTGACTTTGCCATATTGATCTAAAGCTAAAGAGGCCCTACTTGCAGTTACCAAGATTGTAAACTAAGTGAAGAACACAGGATTTTGTAGGAAAACACACAAACCAGAGAATTCATAGGCAGAGGTCAAATCAGATGCCAACTATAAAATGAAATATGATGTCATCATCTATTAACTGTGAATGGAGATGAAGGTGCTAAAACACCTCTCCAATGAAAAAAGTCACCTCATGTATTAGCACTTTTATGTCTAGTTTAGGTGGCTCCTTTCAAAAAATTGAATTCACAAATATTATAAATCATTATTATTTAAATTATTATTATTACATTATAAATTATGAAGCAGAGCAAGAGGTGGCAAATTGTAATCTCCTGCTTTAACTATTTTGCATGTTTCTATCAAGGTGAATCCAATGTATACATTCCCGTGCACTTGGTACAATTTAGGACCCTTTGAGGTTAACATGCCTTTTAACACTGATCTAATAAGCAATCTCACCTTATTGTTGTGTGCATTGGTAATTTGTTTTAAATGTTCAATTTCTCGCTCTTTTATAGCATTGCTGGACAGCAGACTTTTCAGCTGGATTTCAAGTGCTGAGACAAGTGTGTCCCTCTCATTGCGCCATTTCTGAAGAGTACTATCCTTCTCAGCCAACTGAGCCGAGAGTTGTTCCTGGGAAGAAAGGCAAGAATTTAGACTTATGCAAGATGAAAAGAAACTAAAGCTGAAAAAAATAAATCTTCAACACAAAAGGTTTCCCATTCAGTGTGCAACTCAATCCAATATTGATTGCTCAACAACAGGGGTGTCACCTGCCTCCCATGGATTCTCTAAATGAAGAGAGAAGCCAAACCGCTATAGCCAAGTGTGGGGGATCTAAAGGCAAAACTTTTTTTCTGTTTTGAATATAGTGGTAAGGGGTTACAAACCTTGTAAATTTTCATTGCTCTTAGCTCAGCACATTTTATTTAATGGAAGGCCATAGGTCTAAAACTACTCGATTTGAATAAAGTAAAGCAAAATTATATTTAAGGTTGTAAAACATCATTTTTTATTTTCTTCACTTGTGTCTGGTTTAGCTGAATGTCAGACCGCAGCCAAAATGCTTAATTTTTTTGAATAGGGGGAAGGTTTACAATCTCTGTTAAGCTCTTAATGTTTATCTACCATGAGTTTAGATATTCCTTTACCAGGAAAGCGAAGGGAAATCTAGTCCAATGCCACACAGATGTTTGAGAGACACGTAAACCATAAAATTCCAAAAGAGCAGGCCAACGCGCTTTGATTTTGTCTGGCTCTTTTGGAGCTTTAAGATTCTAACAAACACACTTGGACGCTTAAACATATACTTGTTCCTCTATATTCTATGGTCTCTACCCAGAAAGCCCCTGGAGGCTTTATAAGAGCTGCCTAACCAGAGTAACTGGACTCAACACCACAGACTTAACTTACACTACAAGATGAAATTAACCATCAGATCCAGCGGCTTGCACCCTCAACTGCATATTATATACCCGACAAAGATTCACATTTTTTCTAGTCCATTAGAGAGAAGGCAATAGTATACACACCAGAGAGCAGCATTTTATGTTCTTATATTTGTGATATCTGTGAGAAGTAGGTATGCACCGATACCGATACAAGCATCGGTATCGGCGGCGATACCGATTATTTGCATGAGTACTCGTACTCGTGCAAATACTCCAAAACATAAAACGAGTACCTGTGCCGCGTCCGCCATCTTCAGGGACCCGGATCCGCCGCACACAGGACCTCCATCGCGTCTTCAATCAAGCAAGATGGCCGCAACCTCCTCTGTCCTCTGCTCCATTCTGACCTCTTCTCCCGCTGATTGGCCGATTGGATGATGACAGGCTTCCTCACCAGTCAGGCTTCCTCACCTCACCAGTCTCTGTTGCATATAGTATTTAAAAAAAAAGAAAATAACTATGTAGATATTGCTAACTAAGGCTTGTATCCCCCTAGTGGTCAAAATAGATGCAAACTCATGCAAATACTCGGTATCGCCGCCGATACCGATGCATCCCTAATAACTATGTAGATATTGCTAACTAAGGCTTGTATCCCCCTAGTGGTGAAAATAGATGAGCACATGTCTAGACTGTAGACCAGAACACAGTGTGGCACAGCTACAGCCAATTCTGCATACCTGGCTTTATATTATAAGAAAATGTTATAATAATATAAAGCCAGTTATACAGAATTGGATACAGCTGTGCCACACTATACAGTGTTCTGGACTCTGGACATGTGCTCATCTATTTTCCCCACTATGGGGATACTTGTTCTGGTCTGCAGTCTGGACATGTGCTCATCTATTTTGACCACTAGGGGGATACAAGCCTTAGTTAGCAATGGCATGATAAATATTAATTTCATTATTCAATGTCTTTTTTTTATATTATAAATGTTATTAAAAAAAAAGACATTGAATAATGAAACTAATATTTATCATGCCATTGCTAACTAAGGCTTGTATCCCCCTAGTGGGGAAAATAGATGATCACATGTCCAAACTCCAGAACAGTGTATTATTGTTTAGTGTGGAACAGCGGTATCCAATTCTGCATACCTGGCTTTATATTATAAAGTTCTTATAATATAAAGCCAGGTATGCAGAATTGGATATAGCTGTGCCACACTACAGAGTGTTCATGTTCTTCATAATATTAAGAAACTGACCTAAAATCATGGTTTTGTATTGCTTTAGAAAAAATGTGACCTGCCCCTTTAAGAAAAAGTATCGGTAATTGGTATCGGTGAGTACTTGGAAAAAAGTATCGGTACTCGGCCTTAAAAAAGTGGTATCGGTGCATCCCTAGTGAGAAGTGATAAGTATACCAGCAAGTACAGGGTTTTTTTAAAAAATACATTAGGTTTTGACGATACGATAAACAACTGTTTTCTGTATATTTACATGTTATTTTAACTATCTGAATAATAATGGTGAGCATTTCAAAGCCTATTTATACTTATACATCTGTTCTCCCCACAGATTAACAGGAAAAAAAACTGAACACAGTGAGTCATTTTTTTTTTGGCCGTACAAGAAAAATGCGGCAAAGTAACTGATGTTGAGATATGTATACCATATCGCATACACGTTTATTCAGCTACTCAGAATTCTTAAGTAAATATTTTACTACTAATTGCCTTTTATCTGGTATATTGGCTATTTTCCTTCTTCGAATAAGGAAAAGAATTCCAGCTACAGGCTATTATCCCTCTTCAGGAAATACTATTATCCACCAGATATCTTGAGAAGATACAGTGATGGATTAAATACTGTATGACTCAACATAAGAAATTAATTTGAGCAGGGGCTGGCATATCACAAAATGTATTACACGTTAATATGCCTGCAAACCTGTTATGACACACACTGTTATAAATACTATGCTCAACTGAGAAAGTTTGAAAACTGTTTTAAGTTTACTTTGTTTTTATCCAGAAAACATGGAGCAAATCTCACAGCACTGAAAATGCTGGTGTCAAGAAGTAAAATGTATGTAGGGCCAAAACTTTGTTTTAAATAGACTAGAGAAGGACTAGAGCCCTTGTTAAGTTTTGTTTTTATAAATATAAAGGAATGCACCGATACCATTTCTACAAGTACTGATATTTGCCCAAGTACTTACAAGTACCGATACATTTCTGTTTGTCATGTGACAGTTTTTCTAAAACAATATCGACTAATGATTTCAGGACAGTGGTGGAGCGCCAGAGGTAGGTCCCAGCTGCAACCCTGGTAGTTCTATCCAGACCTCTGTTAAGGGAGATTTTTCGTTTACTCTCTACCCAGTTGACAACCTTTTAACCTGGAGAGTGTTCTAATTCTCCCCCACTCAATCCAAAACTAAAAAAAAAAAAAATGGTCTATAAATACACTTTGAGACATTCTAGGAGTTAATTAGTGTTAGGCATTAAGTTAGGGTTTGGAACTCAAGGGTTAACGTCAAAAGAAAAGTTTTTTAGCAAGGAGATGGCAGAATAAGCTCTATGGTCAGGGCTGGTTTTGAGCAAGACACAGTCGCAAGACATTTTTTTTTAGTAAATGCCAATTGAATATATCAGAGAATAAGGCTTGAGCATCAATGTTTCTTCTTCTGCTGCAGCAGGATAAATGAGGCTCCTTGATGAGGTCAGAGCTAAAAGGCCTTATATAACATTCTGCCCACTGGAGTCTCCACAAGATATAAAATGCCAGAAAGCAATGAACCCACTAGCATTCAACTACAACATCTTATCTTTGAAAAACCTTGATAAAAAGCAGATCGAAATCAAAGCATACTTTTTGAACAAATTACAATACGTTAATTATGCTTTACTATGTCATTTAGCTTAGTAATAACAAGGTGCAGTAACACAATTATCAGCCAACTTTCATTGATATGACTACATACTGTAACTCGTGAAAGCTACTATCGGTATTAAACACTTTTTTTTACCATTTCACTCTGTTGCTTTGTAAAACGTTCTCGATCATCAGCAAATTTTCTCATTTCCTTGTTTCGGTGATTTTCTGACTCTTTCGCCTGAGCTATAAGGGTCTTTTTCTCTTCTAGCCATTTCTTTCTGTCATTGCTGTATTTCTCTTCAAACTCCTACACACAAGTAAAATTGGATCATAACTACACAAATGTAAGCATTTTCAAGTTAAAGCATACATCTGGACATAATAAACTAATCACTTACATTGCTTAGCAGGCACCTCCAGACTTGTTTTTCTATAGAGCATCCCCTGAGCGCCAAAACATACAGCCTTCTTGTTATTAAAAAAAAAAGTGTCCAGCTAAGTAGTTGTAGGCTTTGGCCAATCCCCTCCCACGGCTCACTATAGGCCCATCACTCTTATGGGCAGCTAGACTAACCAGTAGACCAACCAGTAGACCACAGTAGACAAGCAGAAGGTAGCGATTTCTATATCCTTCTCTTTGCTGCAGACCTTAGTCTCATTCACCATTACCAGCTGTGTCATATCAAGAGGATTCCCAGATTGAATACAAACCACCAACTGCTTGATGTTCCACTATATGCACACTGACAAATGAACATGCATAGTGCTGTGACATCAGGGGATCTCCTCAATGAAAAGTGAATAAAGTACCCTACAAGACTAGAGTTGCTGATGGTATGACATTTAACATTCAGGACCTTGCCACAGATGATGAATCTTAAAACAAATAAGTGGTGCAGGGATGTTTGTAGCATTAGATGACATCACGGTTCTGTAGGCAGGTATAACTTTTTACAAGCTACAAGCTTAAGATGTCAAAAATGTGAGTGCATGCAAAAGTTGCGTAGCCTATGGGATATGGAACAGCCAACTCCCAGGTCCTGTGATCAATAGCCAATCAGTCTCAATTTCTATAGCGAAAAGGATCCTTTCATTCATTACAGCCCAAAGACAATATTGCAATAAATCAGAAGCAACAGCAATTGTGGAAACCGTATAGTGGCTGCTTTAAGAAAGGGAACAACTTTAATTATCTGTCAGATCTGTGCCTAAGTCACAGCAGCATGAAGTACCATTGTTGTCTTAAGTTGGCTATACACGGCTCAACTTCGGGTCAATTGCTGTTGAATCACCCAAAACTTGAGCTGTGGGGGGACCTGTGAACACCACCTGGCTTGACAAAATTATATTTATAAATTGACGGAGGCAGGTAGAAAATTATTGCAGGTGTCACGGCTGTCTGAATATAATAGCCAGCACAAGAGATTCTATCTATTAATTTTCTCTCATATAGCCAGTGGGCTCAATGAGAGAGAATGAAATGTGCATGCCTAGCTTTAGTTTGCATCAAGATTTCAGCTACCCAAATACAGACTAAAACCTGACAACTGGAAAACAAAGAATGGCAGGAATTAGCCTCCAAATGTGCAGTAATCAGCAGATATTACATCATTAGATCCGCGCAGGAACTGATTATACTGTATATCTGACCTAACAGTTACAAACTTACTTTTAGCTGGTTCTGTAGCTTGGTTACCTCTGAGTTGACAGTCTCCACGTTATTATTAGTCTCGCAACTTAACTTTGTTAGGATTTCTTTACTAGAGATCTTTGCAAGCTCTCTATACTTTTGTTTCCACAATTCCAATTCTGCAGAAAGAAAACAATACATCACATTCAGAAAAAAACTGCTATAAAATGTTCACTGGTAAGGCTGTGGCTATGTGTTATCTGGTCATTATGTACAAACCTAAATGGGAGCTAACATGTGAGCACATTAAGGATGTATGCGCAGAAAGCAGCTGGTCTAAACCACTTGCATATTAAAAAAGGAGAACTATGGGGTTAAGGCTTTTCCCCATAGTTCTCCTTAGGGTAACGGGAGGACACAAACTAGCGTCCTCCAGTCAACCTAGGCTCAGTATACAGCGAGCTACAGCTCGCGGTATACCTAGACGTTGCGGTATAGGGCGAGCTGCCGCAGCTGAAGCGGATCCCGACAATGATGTCTGGATCCGCCCAGCTGTGTGAGTGACAGCTGGCTCTGCCTATCTAGAGGCAGAGCCAGCTGTACCCGCCCCCTTCCCCATCTGTTCAGCCAGTCAGCGCTGGAGGATCGGAGCGGGGAATCCAGCCCCTCCACTGTCACGGCAGAGAGCCGTGACAGGATCGAGAAGTGAGCGAACGCCGGTATGTGTTCACTCACTTTCCCGATCTACTGAGCCGACCTGGGACAGTCTCATTGTCACAGGTCGGCTAGAACTATGAGGTGAGTGAAAAGCACTCACCTCATAGTTCTCCTTTAATATGTAGGTTATATAATATCAAGCTGCATTCAGGAATGACCATGACCACTAACACAGGTGGTTATGTGAGCTCCCAGTAGGCTGCTATGTTCAGTTCCCACCAGGGGCATTATATGCATTGATTTAACATTTTCTCTATGTGTTTGCATGGGTTTCCTCCTACAGATGGAAAGTTATTCAGCTTCCGTCATACTGATCATAAAGGGATTATAGCAAGGACATTAGATTATTAGCTCCTAAGGGAGCAGAAAATGAATGGCTCTGGTGTCTCTAAGCACCAAATGAATTTACCTGAGCTGTGTAAACAAATAGAACTACAGGTAAGTGGCTGCAGCTACACATTGTAATTTACCACTGAGGCTTTTGCATAGACTGCCATATTAAGTTCTTGAATATCAGTATTGCATGATGGATCCATTTTAATATAACCTATCGTAACGCTTTAGCTGATTAGGATGGCCCACATTCAGAGTACTGTAAAGCAGTAAAATAAAAAAATAAAAGATAGCACAAAATGACTGCATATCTAAGGCAACATATTTACCTTCAGCCAATTTTTCTGCTTCTTCTACTTTGGCCTCAAGTGCCTGGTCTTGTTCTTCCTGGGTCTGTTCCTGTTCTATGAGTGTCAGCTTCATGTCTTCAATTATCTTTTCCTTTGCATCTACATCTGAGACAAACAGACACAAGAAACTTCAGCTTCAGTTTTCTTCATTCAATAATCATGTTAACTCTTGTAGTACAGCACAGTTCACAGGTAAAGCATTTCAGTCAAATCATTCACGTTTATATTACAGTATCTGTAATAGGCAGTTTCTGAAATATATACTTGCACAAGAAAACAGACACCATGTTAAAGAACAGGAACTCGTACAGGGAGTGCTCCCCATTCGGGAGTGAGATACAGCATTACTTGAAAATTTATTAAGCCACATCTATTTCACAATCCTCTATATTCAATTGGCATTTACCGTTACACTTTCTAAATGTATATCCTAAGCGATAGCCAGTGTTCACTATGAAGGGTCTCACTCTACTAGTTTTGTTGACAACTTTTTCAATAATCGATTATGTCGATTAGTTGTTGCAGCCCTAACTAGTTTGCACTCGCACTTATATTATACAAAGATAAAAGTAGCGATTCCAATTGCAACTGAAGAGAGCTAGGAAACTAGAGGGAGATTCACCTCTGGGTCAAGCTAAAATTGAAAACAAATGACATTATACTAAGAATGAAACGCTAGGAAAAAAAATCTAGCTGGTAAAGCTGTGCCTGTTATGTAGTCTTGTAGTTTTTATGAACAGGAAATAAAATAAAAAAAAGGTCAGTGTATAAATACAAAAATTTACAAAATGTAAGAAAAAAAAAAGCAAAAGTGAGATCCCATTGAAGAGAAGAGTGCTGGAGCCTAGATGTTGCTCTGAGATACGAGAGATTCCACCCACCTACCCAAAACTAAAAAAAAAACCCCAGTAATTTTGCTCTGTCCCTGCTTGGGACTAGATGGAAGAGAGATTGAAAACAGTGTGAGAAGTCAACAAGCTCTTACACTGGGCCCCTGCAGAAGACAGAGAAGGTCTTTGCATACCGCCTGCCAGAGGAAATATATTGATGTTATAGTATACATGCACTATTAGGTAACACTTTGCTTTAGTGTTACCTTTGACCTAACACAGTATTTGAGTACAAGGGTTTCACTTTAATAGTAAGATCTCATGATTTGTCAGGTTATCTTTAATGTACAAGGCCTTTGACTTCTTCATGCAGGCACCTTTATAGCCTATCATCTTTGTAATATCTAGCGGGTATTGTGTATTTTAATTTCGGTCTAATCAAAGCCAAGGAAAAGGAAGGGAAACTTTAACAAGATTTTATGAGAAGCAGTGACTCAATTATTTGAAAATATATACAGTTTTGTTGTCATTCTTGATGCAGACACACACAGTCCAGATTTAGTGTACTATATTTTATGTTGCTAATGTAAATATCACATACCTGTCTTTAGGTGCATAGATAATATATGAAACTCATTACCTTGACATGCTTTCTGGTACAGCTGCATTGTGCCTCCATTTTTCTCAGTATCACGCTGTTCCTATATAAAAAGGGAGTCTATGAATATCAGCTATGCCACAGCAATTTTTATGAGAACATAAATCATACAGTGATCACTGTACAAGCTCTTCCATGTCAGAATTATTAACCAGTAGGATTTAAGCAGATGCCCTAGTTATGAAGCTATCATGTGTAATCTGTAAACAAAATTGAAATGAGAAAATGTTACTACGACCTTTAAGAGGCAGGCTATGCTATTAACCCCATCATGACAACTTGTTTTTAGTGTTTGTTAGTTAATAACCAACTTACTTTTTACATTTTTGCTGTGCGATTCTTCCACAGCAGTAATAGACTTTCTTACAAAGTGCACCCACACATATTATATATTGTTTGTAGAGGACAGATAGTGCTATATATTTCTATTACATATGTGTGCCTAACGCGTCCCTCAGGACAAATAAAATAGAAAAACAAAATGAGGAAAAAAAAAACTTAAAAAGGAGAACTATGAGGCGAGTGCTTTTCACTCACCTCATAGTTCTAGCCTACCTGTGACAATGAGACTGTCACAGGTCGGCTCAGTAGTTCGGGAGGTGAGCGAACACATACCGGCAGAGCCAGCTGCCAGTCACGCAGCTGGGCGGATCCAGACATAATTGTCAGCTTCAGCATCTTAGTATACCGCGAGATACTGAGGCATCCATTAATGAACAGTAACTGCTGATTCTCAGCGGTTACCAGCATTCCACAGCCCCAAACAGCTGATCACGTACGTTGTACGTGACCAGTCAATTGGGCACTTAGTGGCGGGGACATACAGTGTATGTCTTCCATCATGAAGGGGTTAAGCTATGGTATTTCTATATATTTTTATGGTCTCGGGCCCTTCAGAGGGGCAGAAGAGCCCAGAAACCATGGCGGGGTGCAGCATTTTTAAGGACAGTACAAGTGATCAGACTGCTCTACAGCTGCCCATATCACTTGCACTCAAAAGTCCAATGTCTGCTGGTTAAAATTATACCAAGATTGCGACTTCAGCAGCAGCCATGATCTTGGTATAACCAATTCAAAACCAGGGCATACAGGTATGTCCTATGATCCTGAAGTGGTTAAGCTGGGAAACCTAAACTTCTGTGATTTCTAAATTCTCAAACAAACTTCTATTTTAACTTCATAATATCATTTTGTACCATTTACATTGCAGGAAAAAAATTTGATTTTTGGTCTTTTCTTCGAGTTCATCAATAGAGACAGGGTTAGTAATTCTGAGAAACCAGGATTTTGCTGACACCTAGAGGAGAAAAGGGCACTGGCAAAAAAAAACAAAAAAAAAAACTGAACAGCATAACCCCCTCGACAGTCTTGTGCAAGTGGCAGCAGGAGTGACCATATTATAGAGGAGTGGGACCTGTGTCTCCCAATGAACTCCAAAAAATAATTCTGTGGTAAGTCAAAAACACTGTTTCTTTATTATTCATTAAGGTACACAAGGTCAGGTTAATTCTGAGACAATTGGGATGACCAAAAACAGTGAGGGGTGGGCAACACAGCAAACAAAGCGCTAACACCCCACAAATATGTTAACACTTGGGGCTAGATAAAGCTCATAGGAGGTGCCTGAGGGATCTATATTTGCAGCTGGTATAACAGGAGGCCTGAACATCATGTGAACAGAAGACCAGATGGCAGCCTTACAATTCTGAGAAATAGATGCCGGATACTGAAAAACCTATGAGTCACTTACTGATCTAGTGGAATGTGTTTTGATAGGAAAAGGTGGACTATTGTCCTTAAGCCTAGGATGAGTTGCCTAAACCTAAAAAATGGAGCAGGTACGAGAGGCAGGTAGTCCACTTACAGGGACAGCTTGTGCCACATTAAACAGTGAAGAGACATCTCCTTGGGATGTACTGGAGCAGGACAAAGAAATGGAAAAACTGTCCTGGTTCAGGTGAAATTAAGGAACCACCTTGGGGAGAACAGAAGTGTTAGGTCTCAAGATGACCTTGTCTCTGTTTAGCAAGACAAGGCCCCTAACTCAAACTCACCTCACAGAAGCGATGGCAATGAGGAAATCTAATATGTCTGATGGGTTCAAAGGGTGTTTAAGAGCTTCCAGAACCTTGACACCCTTTAAAAAAAAAGCTTTCACAAAGGAATGAAAGGCCAGTGCTCTTTAACCGCTTGAAGACCAGGTGTTTAGACCCCCTTCCTGGCCAGGCCATTTTTCCGTCAAAGTGTTGCGCTGCAGTACTTTGACATTTATTCCGTCATGCAACGCTGTACTGAAATTAATTTTATACCATTTTTTGGGGATAGATAGAGCTTTATTTTGGTGGTATTTAATCACCACTACGGGTTTTATTTTCTACTATATTCAGGAGAAATTACTGAAATTTTTTTTTACATTATGTTATAAAACAACTAATATTACCCACTTTTTTGGTAAAATATAAAAGACGGGGTCACGTCGGGTAAATAGACACCAAACATGTCAAGCTTAAAAATTGCGCGCACTCGCAAAAAACTAGCATACCCAAAATTGGCCATAGGCGACGCTTTAAAAGCTTTTACCGCTCATTAGTTTAGTGTCATCAGTGATTGATGGCCCTAGAGCTATTGCTCTCATTCCGACGTTCGCGGCGATATGTAACATGTGCGGCGTAATGGGCGCAATCGTCGTTTTCGCAGGTATGCGCACCTGACGCATGTTTACATGCGTGTATGTAGGGGTGGGGACTTTAAAAAAAATTTTATTTTTTGAAATTATTTTTTGTGTAACTTAAACAAATTTGGGGGGAAACTTTAAATTTTTTTACTATTTTTTTTTCCAGTTAACTTTATTGCTATCACAATAAACTGGCTGAGAAACCCCCTTATGTGATAGCAAAAGAGGTGACAGGTCCTCTTTATGGAGATATCAGGGGTCTCCAAGACCCCTAATGTCACCTAGGACCCCCCTGAAGAAGCTGATGAAGCAGAGATCTGCTTCATCAGCTCCTCTCCAGCATCTGAAGCTGGAGAGTGACACGAGAATGCGGAAGTGATGTAATATACA
>NW_017306874.1:383250-384880 GCF_000935625.1 Nanorana parkeri | reverse complement strand
TATAAAACAACTAATATTACCCACTTTTTTGGTAAAATATAAAAGACGGGGTCACGTCGGGTAAATAGACACCAAACATGTCAAGCTTAAAAATTGCGCGCACTCGCAAAAAACTAGCATACCCAAAATTGGCCATAGGCGACGCTTTAAAAGCTTTTACCGCTCATTAGTTTAGTGTCATCAGTGATTGATGGCCCTAGAGCTATTGCTCTCATTCCGACGTTCGCGGCGATATGTAACATGTGCGGCGTAATGGGCGCAATCGTCGTTTTCGCAGGTATGCGCACCTGACGCATGTTTACATGCGTGTATGTAGGGGTGGGGACTTTAAAAAAAATTTTATTTTTTGAAATTATTTTTTGTGTAACTTAAACAAATTTGGGGGGAAACTTTAAATTTTTTTACTATTTTTTTTTCCAGTTAACTTTATTGCTATCACAATAAACTGGCTGAGAAACCCCCTTATGTGATAGCAAAAGAGGTGACAGGTCCTCTTTATGGAGATATCAGGGGTCTCCAAGACCCCTAATGTCACCTAGGACCCCCCTGAAGAAGCTGATGAAGCAGAGATCTGCTTCATCAGCTCCTCTCCAGCATCTGAAGCTGGAGAGTGACACGAGAATGCGGAAGTGATGTAATATACACCACTTCCGCATTCTGACAGCGGAGAGGGGACCACAGGTTGAGAACCACTGGGCTAGAAGATCCCTGGACCGGCAGAAAAACTTGATCAATTTGTTGCTCAATCTGGACACCAGAAGGTCCATGTCCGCCATTACCCACCTGTGACAGAGGTCTAGAGACACCTCCGAATGAAGAGACTATCACTGAGTGCAGATGTTGTTGACTGAAAAAGTTTATCAATTTTCCACACCTGGAATTTGCATGGAAGACAGAGCTGGGGCATAATGTTCCATCAAAGGCAGGATCAAGTCAGCTTATATTTGAGCTGTGAGACTTCTGATTCCTTCCTGATGGTTCACGTACGCCATTGCAGTAGCATTATCAAATTGAATTCCAATCAGATGACCTCGCAATCAAGAGGTTCAGATCAAAAGGGATAACCAAATCATTCGGATCTCCGGTAAGTTAATCGGGGGGCGAGTTTCCTATGGCAACCAAGTTCCCTGCAGCAAAAGAGTTTCCAGGACTCCTCCCAACCTGTCACACTGGCATCCATCGTGAGAAACTTCAAGACCAGTGAAAGTAAGTATTTCCTTGACTCCAGGGCTGAAATCATGAGCCACCAGGCCAGGGATAACCTGGTCTTTTTCATCAGACAATGCGATTGTCTAGGAAATGCGTCTTTTTTGTCCTATGTGGCCAGAACGTTGAGTAGCAATGGTCTGTAGTTTATTGGACATACACAACGGCCTTGAAGGAAAGCATCAGGCCCAGGACTCTAAAGCAAGGGATCTGACAGCTCTTGGACTGCAGAGTCTGAATATGGGAGTGGAAAGTTAGGAATTTGTCCTGTGGAGGAAAAACCTGGCTTGAGCAGTATTTCAAAGACCTAGATACTTCAAGCAATGAGCCAGCTTTAGAGCTGACATCTGGATGTCATAACAGCATTAGACAAACAATCCGTCTCCTTTTACTTTATATATTTTTTAATATTATTATTACCTTA
>NW_017306874.1:373384-383041 GCF_000935625.1 Nanorana parkeri | reverse complement strand
ATAGACAACCAATGATGCAGCTGAGAACAATTAGATCCCATCCTTCACATACTATCAGCAAGGCTATACAATGACTACAGTTAAGGTTACGAGTATCAAATTATCTAGGAATGGTGATTGGTATGGGTGATATTATCCAGGCAATGTCCTATATGCCTTACCACATCATGCTCCCAGGAGGAGGAAGTCATATTAGGGCTGACTTGGACAATCACAAGCCAACCTGACATAAGCAGGGTTGGCAAAAAAGGTTAACACCAGAAAGAGATCCCCGATACACAAATCAGAAAATGGTAAAACATGATTTAATTATCAAAACAAAGTGCCAATACAACGAAAATCCACTAACCTCTTTTTCAACCTGCTGCATTTGCTTTTTAGCATCAGCTAGTTTCTCTTTCAACTCTGCATAGTCCTCTTCCTTTCTTTGAAGGTCCAGTTGTGCCGCTTGTAGTTGATTGGTTTGTTTTGAAAGGTCTTTCTTTACCCTTAATAACACAATGGAAAAAAACAAATCGTTTCACATAAAGTATACAGAAGTTGGCAACCCTCTCCTCAGCAGCAGAACAATTGCTATTGTTATATAAAACATTTATCAACTTTCTTATAAAAACCTCTATAAAGAAAATCTTGAATGACTGAAGTACATCAGGCTAAAGAATATCAATAACTAATTTACAACAATGTACATTTTCTCACTGAAATTTCTGCCCTTAAGCATAAGTTTAGCCTGCATTACTTACAGTTCCATTTCCTTCGTTGTCTCTGTGATTTGCTTCTCTCTTTCGTTTTTGGCATTCTCAGCAATTGAAAGCTCTTCCAGCCCTTGTTTAATCTTCTTTTGTAATTCATCCTTTTCAGCAGCTAATTTCTGGTGTTGTTTTCCACAATTCATATGTTCTGCCTGGAGATCTGCCAACTGTTCTTCCAGCGACAGAAAGGCAACAGATTTTTCTTTGGTCTCGTTTTCCAAGCTGCTAAGCTTTTCCCATTTTTCTCTGTAAGAATCCACAAGAAGGCCTAGATCTTTTATCTGTTGGCTATTCAACAATACCTCATTTTTATAATCCATTTCTTGCTTTTTATGTCTCTCCAAATCATTGGAGGTTTCCGACAATTGTTTTTGAAGGTCAATAATAAGCTGTTCTTTTTCTTTTAGAACGGAGCCTTGAGAATGAGCCTCCTGGAGGTTTACTTGTAAGGTGTCCTTTGCCTTCTGTAGTTCAGCCATATTGTTCTTCAGGCCTACAAGTTCTTTTTCAAGATTTTGGATCTGCTTGTTCTTTTTGGACGATTCCTTTAGAACTTCTTGACATTTCCTCCATAAACCTTCTATGGCATTGTAAAATGCACTCTCTCTTAATGATCCCATTTTTTCCACTAGACTGTCACTTCCACCAGATGTTAAAGATATCAGAAATGAGCTCTGAACTGTATCACTTAAATTAAGACATTCTGCCTCAGAGTCTGCCTTTGACTCATTTTTATTAAAATTGTCCAGCTTACTCTGAATAGTTTTGATTTGTGCAACCTTACTAGCAGTGCTTTGTTTGTTGTGATCTATCTCCTGCATTAACATTTCAACAGTTCCTTGCAGAGTGGAAGCAAGATCTTTCTTTGCCTGCAGCTCACAAGATATGGTTCCATTTTTTGACTTTAAATCAATAACCTGTTCTTCACAGCTAGCAAGCCTTTCTTTCAACTCAACAATAGTCTGATTTAGGTGGAGTACTTGAGCTTTGTACTGCTCTTTTTCAACCCTAACCTCTTCTAATTTGTGGCGCATGTCCATGTTCTCTTTGTTCTCCAAGGATTTTTTCCGCTTGTAATTTTCCATGTTAAAATCATTATTTTCCACAAGTTCTAAAAAACACAAATTAAGCTTAATTAAGTACAAAAAAAGGAATTTACAAGCCACCACAGGCTACACAAATAAAGTGCCCAGTTTGAAGATCTTATAAAAACAAAAAATTACACAAAAAACAAAATCGTACAAAAAAGTGAGGATATTACAAAATAGGATTTTTGTACTCACCCTAAAATCCTTTTCTTGGAATCCACTGAGGAATAGAGGATTGGACAGCAACAAGAAAATCTGTAGCTTAGCCCAGGATAATCAACCCTACCAGCATTCCTCTGTTTTGTGGCAAATCAGTACCAAGAGCATAATCATAAACACAAACTGTGTCCCACAATGGACTCCATATAAAAGAAATGTCATGGTTAGTAAACAATACTATTTTCTCTCGACCTTGAGGGACACAGGAAGTCTTTAACCTTCAGAATGTCCTAAAAGCAGAAACAGACCAACCATGGGGTGTGCAACACAGCAAACAATAGCCAATAGAAGCAACAGAGGCTGGGCCGCAAACTGGTAGTGCAGGGGCCCCATAATAAAGTGTACAAACCACTGAAGGGCTGAAAAGATGGGGCCGGTAGGTGAGCATCTCATGTCCACAGAAGGCAACAAATTCTCTCTGCTGAAGAGAGGCGATGCTAGATTTTGTAGATTCCAGGTGGAATTTTTAGATTTATGAATACATTCAGATTTTTGAGATCCAGGAATGGATGATTCCCTTGAGCAGGGAGCAGGTAAAATCCTTGGAACCGTTCTGTAATAGGAATTAGGAAAAGGACACCTTGAACCAGAAGACCTTAGTGGGCTCCATGGAGTTCTGCTGATCAGTGCAACAACACAGAAATGTTTGAGGTGAGAAACCAAGGAGGGAGCAGAAATTAGAGGCTTCCAGCAAACCTCCACAAATGCAATTTAACACTACAGCTTTGCTTTCTATGAAGTGAGGAATCAACTGCACCGGCTGTTGGATCTCTTATAAAGACCAGCCCACTTGGTTTATCAAAGTAAGGTCACAGACAGAACTCTAGAAGGAGCTTTTAAAAGCATAATGGTTGGGTCCTTAAAGAAAAGGCATTTTCTTTAACAGAATAAGTGCCTTAGGCGGAACACTGCTGGATCCACAGTGGGAATAGACCACTTCTGAACAAAATCCTCACCAATTAGACGCAAGGCTAATAAGCACTTATGGAAAGCAAACATCTTTTTAGGATGCTTTCAATCTCCATAGAGGAATAGTTCGAAAAGCAGTTGCAAAAGGGAAAGTCTTTCGGGCCTAAGAAGTCCTAAATGACCCAAGACTGTAAACAGCACTGGCAGAAGCAACAGCTAATATTCTAGATTTAGAGATGGTGCGCACTGCATTAAGAGCTAAAAACTGAATGGTCGTGCAAGAAAATAACAGCAGCAATTAAACAAATCCTTGTGTAACCAACAAAACAAAAAAAAGGCATATTAAATACAGAAGAAAATGAAATGGATGGCAAAACATACAGCTTTATTGAAAGTGACATTGTTACCCTTTCATAAACCTAGGCAATTTAAACTTGACATATAAAGAACAAAATGAATAAGCAGAGATTATGTTCACTAAAAACGACCTGTCAAAACATTCGGTATATTAAGAGATACAGCAGCTAAAGCCATATGCAAACCTTGCCTTTTCCTGTAAAAGTAGAGCTTTGCTCCTTCCCTATCCTGCTTACAAGCATTCCTGTTTGGTATCGATGGCAGCAACCACTGGCCAACAGATACATAAATGGGCAGGCAAAATTTGACTTCTATAAAGAGAAGAAAAATATGAATTTAGCTACCTTTATTTGCATCTACTGCTCATTTTGACATATAGCTAATCTCTGCTAAATATTAACATTTTAACAACACACTTTTTGTACAAGTTTTCTTTAATGGCAGTATCTAAAACACAAGCCATTCACAATCTAAAAGCATTCACCAGTCAAACTCCATCAACACAAGCATAGAAAAGACATACGGTTTGAATACTGCTGTGCCTTCCAGGAAATTAATAGGATGAACTAGCTGAGGCAAAGGAGTATAGCCTGTGTGCTACCCCTCCCATCTGACAGGATACATGAACATTCAGCCTTCCTACTGTCATAAAATAAGGTGCGAGAAAACAGCCTCAGACCTTATACACAGCATTAGCTTTATGATGCATACAACCACTGGAGACAAAATAGGATGAAGGACTGTAAATCTTTCATTAATACATAACAATTGTTGCTGGAACTGGAGATTTACTGCAGCTAAAAAAACAACAAAAAGCTAGGTCATTTAAAAGTGGAAAGTCGCTTTTCATTTAGGCAATTTGTAACAACGGTTTTATGAAAGCTATTTTTGGACAGTAAATGCTCCCAAATGTGACCAGAGGCCCAAATAACTAAACGTAAACTCCTACTTCTGCAACCGCAAACCAAAATTCCCCCTGGACCAACTGTGGCCATTTGATTAATATGCTAAGGTCTTCTTATAGCAGTGCAATGGAATGTACGCCAAACAGACCTGGGCAGGACATATCTTAAAGGGCTTTTCTATTCATAGGCGCTGCCGTCTTCCTGCCTCCCATACAATGTGAGCTCTGCAGGAGGCGGGCGTCTAAACAGTGCTAGGGCTGAGAAGGCTGCATGGAGACAAAGCAGGCAGCAGGGTAGGGCTTGTATTCTTGTGAGTGTGCTTCTATTTTTAGTCCAGCTCCTTATTAATTCCGGAGTCCAGCGCCTTACTAATTCCGGAGTCCAGCGCTCCGATGGGGGTCACCACAACTTGGCAAATGTTACCAAGGGGTCCCAGCCCTAGAAAGGTTGAGAACCACTGCTTTAGAGGATGTATAATTCCAGCAGGCAAAGTTACCCAGTTATACATATTAAGAGATAATGGAAGAACATCCACATTTTAAAAGCAAAATGGAATGTTTATAAGCACTAAATAAGTTAAATTACATATTTTACTTAAAAATATGTAAGTTCTTATATGCATATAAACAAACAAAAAAGGAGTCCAAAAGCCCCATTTATTAAAAAAAATCATTATTTCTACACGTGCATTATATATCTCAAGAAAGTTATTATTTGTATAGGCACACTCAGAAGCTTTAAAATTTCAGCCAAATATATTGCTCCCTGTGGGTGAGGAGCACGGGTCTATATAGTGACAGATTTCTTTCTGCAGGTGCTTCAAACAAGCAGATTGCTCTGCAAACATTGTGAATTTATGCTTCCAAAAAGGAAGGTAGCAAATGCAACATACATATCAAAGGTGTATCACACAGTAGAAATAGGTGTTTGCTGCTGACAGCCTTCAAAAGAAACAAAAAAATGACCGCTAGATTGTAAATCAGTGCACCGTATTAGAAAACCCCACATGCAATGTATTGATTTGGCATCTCTCAGCATATATTCCTGAACATATACATAAGGACATTGTTGCTGGAGTAATTGTTGCATAGGCACACTCAGAAGAGAGCTTTTGAGTTCAAATCTTCACTTGAGCAGGCCACCCCTATCTTAAAAAGGAACTTTGGGGGAAATTGTAGCCAAACGATATTGACGGGAATTTATCAAACCTGCAGAGGATAAAATCTGGAGCAGCTGTGCATGGCAACCAATCAGCTTCTACCTTTCATTTTCAAATATTAACTGAACAAACTGAAGAGAGAAGCTGATAGTTTGCCATGGGCCACTGCTCCAGTTTTGATAGATTCCCCCCATTGTTCCTTAGGTGTCCCCCTCTTCGTGTGTGGAGAATAGAGGTCGATAATGAGAGATTGGATTAATCAGTTGGGCTTTCAATTTGCAGTCATTCAGACATAACACTTTATCCCAAACTAATTTCACATGAATGTAAGGTTTCCGCTGTGGATTAATTTTTTAAAAGTTCAGACTGTAGACTTCTTTACCAAGTTAGCTCTATCTGAAAAGACATGGGAGGGGAATTTATCAAAACAGGAGCAGATACACAGGGCAACCAGCTTTCCTCTGTCATTTTCAAATCTTACCTGAAGAAATCTGATAGGTTGCCATTGGCAACTGCTCCAGGTTTTTTGTGCTCAGTGGGTGAACTTGTGGGAAATATCTTGTCATTGAGAGAGGTGCACAGATATGCTCAGTCTAGCTAAAAGCATGTATAGTTGCAAAACAAAAGTTACACCAGCACACGTCCTTATGTACATGAATATATGCGGAGAAATGACAAATCAATACATTGCATGTGAGAGTTTATAATGTTATACATTGATTTACAATTTTAGCAGTAACTTTTTTTGTCTCCTTGAAGGGATACTGAAGCAAAACACCACTACTGTGGGATACACCTTGGATATGTATGTTGCATTTACCACCTTCCCTTCTAGGAAAACGTATTCAACAATCTTTGCAGAGTATTCGACTGTAGAAAGGGCAATCTGTCAGGAAAAAGGGGACACATAAGGAACTTGGCTGAAGTTCCCCTCAAGGTAGGGTGGCTTGGTCTTGTGAAGATTTGACCTCATTAGCTATCTTCTGAGTGTGTCTAGACAAAATTAGAACTTTTTTTTTTTTTTTTAGACACCGTGTGCACAGGAACGTAGCACATTATAAAAGGGGCATGTGGCTGTATTACTACTACATATACAGTATACTGGTCATATTAATCCCATTATTAAAAAAGACAGGATTTGGACAATAATATTCTTTGTAAAAAATGATAGGGCACTGCATTTAGTAATTGGCTTTAAGTGTTTAAAAGATTTGTTCTAGTGGTAGCAAACTATCAAACTGTGTGATAAATTTGTCTAAAAAGATTTGATTTATATTTTACTGTTAGCATACAAAATGTTTCCGTCATTTGTGAAGAGCCTTTAACCAGTTGCCGTCCACCCGTTGTAAAAAAACGGACGGACGGCACTGCAGCATTGGCGTGTTGCCGTCTCCAGACGGCATTTTTTTTCTGCTCGCGGGCGCGCACGGGCAGAAAAGACCCGACCAATGCAAACACCCGTTACCGGGTGTTTCACATATAGACGATCGGCGGCTCTATAGCCTGCCGATCGTCTATATGCGCTTGTTTTTTCGGCCCACTCCCCCCTGACCCTTCAATCCCCGGATTCTTTTGGGGTCCACCATAAAGAGGACCTGTCAGTGTGCCTTTGCTATTATATAGGGGGATTGTTATCCCCCTATATAATAGCAATAACAATAAGTGCAAATTATATATATCAAAAAAAGTTAAAACAAACAAAAAAAAAATGGTTAACTCCCCCACGTCTACGCAGATAAACGTAAATACGCGTCCGGTGCCCCAGCGCACAAAAACGACAATTGCGCTACACACATTACATGTCGCAGTGAGAGCAATCATTTTAGGGCCATCAATCACTGATAACACTAAACTGATGAGCGGTAAAAGCTTTTAAAGCGTCGCCTGTGGCCAATTTTGGGTATTATCGTTTTTGAGGTTTCGCGCGCGCACTCAATTTTAAGGCTTGACATGTTTGGTGTCTTTTTACCCGACGTGACCCTGTCTTTTATATTTTACCAAAAAATTGGGTAATAAATGTTTTATCATTTAATAAAGGGGAAACAGTTTTTTTTTTTTTTTAAATTTTGGTAATTTTTCCTTAATATAGTAAAAAATAAAAAACCCAGGTGAATAAATACCACCAAAAGAAAGCTCCATCTGTCCTTAAAAAATGATATAAAATTCATTTCAGTACAGCGTTGCATGACGGAATAAATGTCAGTCAAAGTACCGCAGCGCTGAATACTGAAAAATGGCCTGGATGGGAAGGGGGTTTAACACCGCGGATGTCAACTGGTTAAATAGAGAGCCATCAATTTTTTGTTTGTGTTACCATAAGTTATGTGCCTTTTTCTTTCCTTCTTTCTTTTTTAAAGAATGCACACCAGATCAGTGGTTCTCAACCTGTAGAACCCTCAGGACCCACATTTGTCCTTGGTTTGTGATTAACACCTTCATGACCCATGACGGGATAATCCAGTCATGAATATTGAAGGGGTTAAACAGATTCCTGGCACCTTTCAGCCTCTGTTCATAATTCTATAGCCGGCGATCGGCTTCATAGTAGAAACGATTCTGGCGGCTCAGCTGCCGCCAGATCGCTTCTACGATGCAGTAAACGGGACTGGAGGGTGGTGTGCCAGTCAGTTTTGAGCGGGCTTGAATGGACGTGACCAAACTGGGTTTGCACCAACAGTCAGGAGAGTGATTTCCTGCTGTTTTGGTCTGAGGATTCTGGTTGAGCTCTGTCCTCCAAGCACAACCTATTTCCTCCCAAGGAAAGAAAAAACAAAAAAACACACAACTATCACCTCGAAGACTCCACAGAGATTAGCAATTTATCTGCAACAATGCAGAAGGTATAAAAGATTCTTTAATGAACATATAGCAAGCTCAGAAGTCAGAACCAGGGCTTAAAGTGACATTAAACCCTCAGGTTTTTTAACATAAACCAATACTGTAATGTGTGCCTTACTGTAATCCATGGTAGTTTCCCTTCTTTGCTGCTCTTCCTTTTAAATCCTCATGTCTTCTCGTGCTTGGGGAGAACTTCCATTTGCAGCTGAGTGCCTCTTCCTGTAGTGCTGGCTCAGGTTGTGAACGCAGACACCATGTATCCATTCCAGAGACAAGGCAGTCTGCTGCAAAACAGAAGTTCTGCCCAGCATGAGAGGAGATACAGATTTAAAAAGGAAGAGCAGCGAAGGGAAACAACCATTGGTTACAGTAAGGCACACATTACAGTATTTGTTTATGTTAAAACATCTGAGGGTTTAATGTCACTTTAAAGGATTCATTTGAATTTAGAAATAGTGAGGCTGCCATTGCTGACCTAATTCTAAAACGAAGTTGCGTGGTAGCTATCCTGATCCTCCAACTAAAATACATACTAAACCATTCATCTGGAAAAAGCATTATAAAAAAAAAAAAAAAAAAGTACAAATTTGCATGCTTGGTGAAGAGAAGTGGCGCAAAATTATTGAAGCCACTGGATTAGTATGACAACCAAGCAATTAGTATGGTCAGTAATGTCAAGCACTGTGTTTCTCTATAGAACAGTTTCCTGTAACCAGTTGAGTACCACCCTGTATATACCCCTTCATTACCGGGCCATTTTTAAATTTTCAGTGTTGAGTTTGACTAACAATTATTCCATCATGAAACACTATTCAAATTTTATATATTTTTTTTTTTGAGGTAGAGCTTTTTTGGCGCTATTAAAATAACCACCGGGATATTTATTGTTTAACCTAAGAAAGGAAAAACTATAAAAAAAATAAATAAAAACCAGAACACATCTTTAACCTCAATTTCTCTTTAACGCAATGCCGGGACAGTATGAACATCCCCCAAATTATACCTTTTTTGGAACGTAGACACCCTAAGTTAATTTCTTGGCGCAATTTTTGGAAATTAAGAAACATGGTGGTATTGAGGAGCGTTAAAACAGAGCTTGATAATGGTGAACTAGATACAGCACGTAAGGTTATACACAGAAGGGTCAGGAGGATAAGCCGTTAATGTACAGGTCACATACAGTGACAGGATTAGGGCTGCAACAACTAATCGACATAATCGATTATAATCGATTATTGAAAAAGTTGTCAACTTTTTCAATAAATCGATTAATCGGCTTCCGATCAGTTGGCCCTGTTCGCGGCTCCACACACGCTCTTCACGCCGCACCTCCTCCCCGCCTCACACTCACCGCCCACCCACATCCACGATTGGCACAGGGACGCGGGGGAGATGTAGTAAGGAGGAGCAGATGTGGGGGGATGACAGCC
>NW_017306874.1:353512-373152 GCF_000935625.1 Nanorana parkeri | reverse complement strand
GTATGTATAATGTATTGCTGGTATTTGTTGTATTCCTATATAGCTGGTGATATTCTGCACTGTGCTGTATAGAGGACTACAAATCCCAGCAATAATACATTATACAGTGCAATGCGAAATACCTCCAGCTATAGGAGTACAACAAATTCCAGCAATAATACATTATACAGTGGTGCAATGCCGAATACCACCAGCTATAGAGGACTACAAAACCTAGCAATAGTACATTATACAGTGCAATGCAGAATACCACCAGCTATAGAGGACTACAAAACCCAGCAATAGTACATTAAACAGCGCAATGCAGAATACCGCCAGCTATAATGTACTATTGCTGGGATTTGTTGTAGTCCTCTATAGCTGGTGGTATTCTGCATTGCACTGTATAATGTACTATTGCTAGGTTTTGTAGTCCTCTATAGCTGGTGGTATTCGGCATTGCACCACTGTATAATGTACTATTGCTGGGATTTGTAGTCCTCTATAGTCGGTGCCATTCTGCATTCATTGCTGTATAAATTTACACTATCCTTTTCACTATATTGCACACCACACTATTTTTTTTTTCTTCCACCGCTCCAAGCTTGCCCCTGTGATGGACTACAATCTCAATACAAACTAGTAGTCCATCACTAGAGCCATTTTTTAAAATGTATTTCATTGTTTATCCGATTAATCGAACTTAATAATCGGCTAACTAATCGATTTTGAAAATAATAGTTAGCTGCAGCTCTAGACAGGATAGAAAGGAAGGGGTTAATATGCAGATCTGCAGGAAAAGGGAGATAAAGGGTTAATATACAGGTCATAATAAAGAGGCAGTGGAGATCAGTAGGCGGAAATGAGGGGCAGAGAAAGTAGTTTAATCAATAAATGGGTCACCAGCTGTTGTCATTCATTGATTCTCCAATTCACAATTAACTACAACTTTTCTCCTTCCTCTGTAGTTAGAGGAAGGAGAGAGATTGTCCATCTAAACAGAAACATGTAAATCACTGATTAGTCATCACAGTGATTGCATAGTACCGAGCTGCATGGATTGGTCCTGTACAGTGTGTACTGAGCTGCCCAGCAGCCAATTGTTGAATCACGTCTAAAGACGTCCTTCCAAAAATTGACGTCCACCTCCCTGCCTTTTTTTTTTTTTTTTCAACAAGGCAGTAGGGAGGTGGTTAGTCTGGCTATAAATATTTAAAAAACGCAAGCAGTTTAAATAGGCTTGCATTTTTTTAGGCTGTTGCACCGTTCCGACAGAGCCACCCATATTTCTAACTTATTGGAGCCATCCATATTCTAACTTATTGCAACATCTCATGGCAGACAAGTCTCAATGGTTCCCTATCCTAGTAAAGAATCAGTGAAACTAACTATAAACTGGTCATGCTAGACATGGATCACAGAGGACAGAACTTTTCACCTGGTTGGGGAGGCGTGTCCCATCTAGGTCTGCCTATTGTTAAAGACAACAGTGGGCAGGACTACAGGTAGATCCAGTACTTTAACAGTATGCACTCTATATAAACTTCCAGTAGGACTAAATTAAGACAAATTAAGTGGTTAATTTTTTTTTCCTAAGTTGAAAATTGAGGTTGCTTGACAACCTTTTTTTTTTATAAGTGGAGAAAACAGTTCAGTGTAATTCCAGCCCAAACTCACTCAGGTCCTGTGTTTTTACTCTTTGTTGACTTCCTGCAGAATCCTTTGGGTGTCCATGTCACTGCCCACGACATTGACACTTTCTATTGGCTGTCAAGTGGCAGGGTCCTCTCAGAATCTAGAAGAGGAGTGGCGTAATTTCAAGAAGACAGTAGGGGACTGGCAGGTGAGGGACCATCTGCAGTGCTGTATTAGCAGTCTCCTGCACCTGGAAACGGTGCAGATGAAGGGTATGGAGGGAGAACTTTGGGGTTCTGATATTTTCTTACCATGTGAAGTAAGTTATATTCACCAAAGGATGGGTTAGAGGGTGGTAGACAATAGTGATGGGGAGGGGGGGTTAATTTTCGCACATAACTGTCAGACATAACTGGAAGTGGAAATCTCACCAAACTGAAGAGAACCCTACCTCAATGAACACAATGTCCTTATTGGAACATATCTTCATTTCAAGTGTAAAGCTAAACCTTCGGTTCAAGTGTAAGCTATAAACATTTTGTAAAGCCCCTCACTTCCTCTTGCAGCCAGAATGGTCCCCAGGTCAAAAAGTAAGAAATAGTTCAAAGGAGAGACAGACTGCAATTGTTCAAACCCTTCTAAACCACCTAAAAATAGAAACAAATTATGGCTGAGTAAGAAGAAGAAGAAGAAGAAGAAGAAGAAGAAGAAGAAGAAGAAGAAGAAGAAGAAGAAGAAGAAGAAGAAGAAGAAGAAGAAGAAGAAGAAGAAGAAGAAGAAGAAGAAGAAGAAGAAGAAGAAGAAGAAGAAGAAGAAGAAGAAGAAGAAGAAGAAGAAGAAGAAGAAGAAGAGTACTCATGAGAGAGATTGCCCCACACTTCCTGTTCCAAGGACATCATGTCACTGGTGAAGGAAGCGGCAATTTTGCTGACAGGACTTAGCAAGAGGCTTCAATGGCTCTTAATCCTTTTCAAGTACAAAAATATAAAATTGCGGGTATTGTCTGAGGATAGGTTTTCCCTAACTTCTTGGGTCAGTGACAGATATCAATGGGACAAAAGAAGCAGTCTCCTTAAAAAGGGACACAAATGGGATTCAACTCTACCCAAAAAGAAAGCTTTGACTGGATTGGTCTTTAATTGGGAAGTTTGACCAGAAGATCCCAAAATCAAATACACACTGTTAATTTTGAGAAGTGCATTGCAAGACTAAATATTGCTGCAAAGAATGAATAGCAAGAGGCCAGAAATGGCGATCCAAGTGTTAGTTGTTTTTACGGCATGAAGAGACAATCGGTTATGTTGGTATGAGGGAGCATGCAGTTAGTTAAGCACAGAAGAATTGAGGAGAAGCTGCACGTACAAACAATTAAGAGTTTTATTTTAAATTAATAGACATACGCATCAACTGAAAGTCCAGCAACCTGACAGTACAGTTTAGATCATTTCCATTTTGTTTCACTGGAAAAGCCAGACTTTCTTCTTTTCAGACGATAAAGCCTGCGATTTGCAGCATTCTGCCTTTGCATTGAGACATAGGAAAACGGGTTTCTGGCACTTTGCCCATCTGAACAGATACCTTTCTTTGTTGGAGGCTGATCCTGTGGATGGTGGTGATCCTCGGGTGGCCTCTTCCGACTTGTAGAGCTGCCATCTTCGCTGTGGCTGAATTTGGCCATTTCTCCTCTAATATCGTTTACAGTTTTCTCCTGCATTACAAAGTGCTTATTAGAAAATACAGGTCATAATAACGGTTATGTTATTCCAAACTAACAACTTTTTATTTAATGTGCCGACGATGAGAATGCCATCAGATTTAAAAAGGGTATATGACCGAGCCCAGGCAAACCGAAGTCATAGCAAACTGTTGGCGCTATATAAATCCTGAATATCATCATCATAATAAATAAAATCAGGTTATACCATAGTATTTAGAATACATACTAGGGTTGGTTTTCATAATGCAATCAAAGCTTACTTGGAAAAAAAAATTAAAATCAGTCTCATATAGCGAGTGCTGCCTTCTGTCTGCCCATCACTTTCAACAACTTCCTGGATTCCCAGTGTGCTTTGCCTCTTTCACTGCTGCAATTTCCATTTCTCAAGATTACATTTCCCATCATGCATTGCTTCCAGCAAGCAATGATAATGTTACATTGTTCAAACGGTGAATTGAAGTTCAGATGGCAGGCTCAGAGTGTTGACACATGGAAGTGCATCTTCACAGGGTTGAGGGCCGGTTCACACCACAAAGTCTGCGATCCAAAGAGTTTAGCCTTTGGAACTCTCTGGAATGCAAGCCAGCCCCGTGTTCAGGGGCGGGAGGGGGCATGGCGGCACTTTGAAGTCAATGGCACCACAGCCACACACCCTGCCCGCAGTGCGATCGGACATGTCAAGACATTGCCTGCGTTCCAGTCCAATACAAAAAAAATAGTGCAAGCAGCATTTTGCTGCGTTTGCAGTGGAGCAGAACGCAAGTAGGTTTTGCCACACGTTCGATCGCTGTGCGTTCCAGCAGCTGCTACTCTGGAACACACTGCAATTGGTGTGAATAGGCCCCGAGGGAAATTGAGTGTCAGTAAATCCTATGGTATTTTCAATAAGTTTACAAACATCTAGACTGATTTGATTATTAGGAGTGGGATAGAACGTATCGAAAATATATTAATAGATATTAATTTTAGTTTGACCCTTTCATGGCATATATATGCCTCACAGACTGATTAGGTAGCTTATTATCAAGCTGTTTAACCCTGATTGCCTATGTACCCTATGCAACGCCACTATTTCCAAGGAGGCAATGTAGGGTATATTGTAGGCTCCCCTTTGTTCCCTGTGCCTCTGTAAAAGGTGCCCATACACTGCACGATTCTCGTACGAGAATCGCAGGAAATCCCGCGATCGTACGAGAATCGTGCAGTGTATGGAAGGCATGCGACCGTTTCTACTGTACGGTCGCACGTCTTCCATCGAACCAGCATGTTTGAAAACCCGCCGGGAATAGTACGATTCTCGGCGAGTTGGTGGCCTGCTGGTTCGACAACTGCCGAACGGGCCGGTGTGCGCGCGCGCACACACTGCCCGTTTGCAGTCAGCGTAAGCCCGCCCCTCATTAGTCATTGCAAGCCCGCCCCTCAGGGGGTGTGGCTTGCGATGATCGAGAGTGCAATCTGCCCGTCCAAGATGGGCAGATCGTACATTTTTTAATCCCTTTACAACCATCGCAAGACTAAGGTCTTGCGATGGTTGTAAAGTGTATGGCCACCTTTACACTGCCAACAAGAACTAACCAGACATGGGTCCAAAGACTAACAAGTATGGAGAGCCAAGGCAAATATCCAGCATTTTAAAAAACACAGATTTTGCTATCAAAAGGACAGGTTACAATCGCACCACATGGTAAAGTGTGGTAAACGGTAACCTAGCCTAGAGACGTCTCATGTGCCAACAGCAGTGAACTTGTGATCAGCACATAAAAGGCTTCCTTACCTATACACAGCGTAAAATTTAGTATATAATTTATCAAATACATGCACCACTGGTATAGCTCAAATATGCTGGTGAATACTTAAGCTGATGTTTTATACAAATAGAAATAGGCTGTGTACATATATAGCTTGCCTAATACCTACGCTATGGTGTAATAATTGTGGGTGGAGTATTTGCATGTGTTTTACTTTCTTGAACTTAAAATGCCATGGTGCTATTCATAAGAACATTTCTTCCCAAAAAAAAACGTGTATGACCCCTTTTTTTTGTTTTGATTGCTAAAGGGCTGCCGTTAGCTTATCCCTTAAACCAGGGGTGCCCACAATTTTTGTGTTGAGATCTACTTTTCAAAATGATGAACTACATGAGATCTACCAACGAAAAAAAACCTTGCTCGCTCTTTCCTGGCTCTCCTTGTTCATCCTCCTGGCTGTCTCTCCTAACTCCTAGCTGTCTTTCCTCACTCTCTCTCCTGGCTGTTATTCCTCGTTTTCTCTTGGCTGTCTCTCCTTGCTGTATTTTGTAAACAGTGTAGTGCATCAGGCTGTGTAAACTAATATTCTTTGATGCAATACATAGCACTTCAACCACCAATATCCACCAGAAAGGTGTCATGGAGCTTGGCTCAGCAGACTCAGGCTAATAGGGAATCATGAGTGCACAGCTAAATAAATATACCAAAATGGAATATAGGGGCCACCATTCACACTCTTCGTGATCTACCAGCATCAGCTTTGAGAGCTACTAGAAGATCACGATCTACCTAATGGGCACCCCTGCCTTAAACCATATAGCGTACGCACACACAATTCATATTGTAATGGAGAGGCACAAAGACTGTCCATTAGAACCTCATTACAATCATGAATACAACATATGCAGTAGTAGGTTAGGTCGTCATTTAAACAAGGGAAAAAATTAACATTTAGTTAAATTGTAACTTGGACCCATTTGTGTTGCATTGTTGAATACTACAGATAACCACTTAGATTTCAAGGAACATCTGAGTACATATTTGTGCAAAATCACAAACTAGTAAATTGTGAGGTTAAAAACATTAAAAGATTTACTTACGTAATCTTCACATTTTGCCTCCCAGTGAGCAAGAAGGTCTTTAAGCTTTTCAGTGGCCGTATCCTTTTCTTGAATCATGTCCATTAGTTTATCAACCTGCTGCCTTTGTGATGAGAGTTTCTTTACAAAATAAAAAAATATTTTAAATATAAAACCTTTCAGCAAAGAAACTGGGAAACACTAGAAACAAGCATTTAAAAGGCTTACTTTGTCCGCTTCTTCCAGTTGAAGGTCCCGACTTCTGGACTTCTCAATATAATCTTCCAATTCTTAAAAATAAAAATAAATTCTCCCATGGGGCCCTTTGCCAAATTTCATACTTCACACAGATATGCACACATAGACATACACACACAGAGAAATATGCACAGACCCCCACAACCAGAATTACAAACACTAAATTTACACACAATAATGCCCCACTCACACCTGCGTGTTAAAAGGTGTGATTAGGGATTCCTGCATCAGGAGCTTGCATTTTCCTGCAGCAGGAAGCCTTTCTCGTGGCGTTTACATGCGGGCAGCTGTTGCCCATTCAAGGTAATGATCAAGTGACAGCCACATGTAAACTCCTGCACACCGCATGTAATGGTATGTGATATGATTACATTTGGTTAGGACAAAACAACATGCTCCCACTGTTGCACACCCATAAAAAAAAAAATATGCTCCCCCTTTTCTCCTCCTCCCCCCCCCCCCCCCCCCCCCAAACAATTTACTGTTATCATCTGCTTTTCTCTCCATAAGGACTGCACCACCTATGTTCAGTCACTTTCCAGAGTCACCATCTTCCTCCTGAGATCCCCCCCCCCACACAAGAATATTTTGCTCTCCCCGTTCCCTGTCCACACACAAAAAATAGAAAAATAGCCCCCTTACCGGATTACGTTTTTGCAAGGAGGAGGCACATCATTCCCTGGTGATTAGTAAGGTCTGGTGCAGACCTTACGAATCCGTCTTTTCGGCCTGAGGTCAGAGCTCCGACCGATGCAGACCGTGTGGCTCATGCAGTCAGGAACGCAGCATGTGACAGTGTACCCGACTTGTCAGCTGGCTGCAGGCCACATAGTACTGGTTCGTGGGATGCAATTGGCCCACGGGCTGGTACTTTGAGACCCCTGCTCTAACAATTCCATCTTTCCTTGTACAATGATAAGACTGTGTATAGCCAGCTTATGAACTCCGCCTTAACTTACCAACAGATTTCCTTTTTAGCTCCTCTTGCGTTTTAGCAAGTTCAGATGTCACTTGCTGTAATTTGTTTTCCAGTTGAGTAACGGTCTCTGGATCATCATGAATAGCTGCAATATGATGATGAGCCTCTACTGCTTGCTTCTTGATTGCTACTAGGTCATTCTGCATAGAAGAGAAGAGTCCTTGAAGTGGCAAGCTGGGTTCATCAACCTGGTATGGAGAAAATAATATTTGTCTCCCACAGGCTCGTTAACAAAAACATGCTTTAACATTAAAAAGGTCTTTCTTTCTCCACTCAGTTCATCTGCATGTTTTCACCCACCTACAGGATATACGAGACGGGGCTTGTAAGAGAGTATAAATGGTTTCACTTTTACAACCAATTATAGTTGGCATTTTAACTATTGCTCACCAAAAGATAATTACATATTTAATATATTTCCATACGACCTCTCCCCTGTTTTAACTGTCTCCTAAACAGCGTAGGATGTTGCCAAGGTACTAGTTGTGTGGAAGGCATTTCATTTTATGTGAAGCTGAAATGGTTAGTACAGTTTCAGTACTAGTACTGCTCCTAAGTAATTCTATAATGAAAACCTACCAGTAGTGAATTTAAGCCTCAGCAAAAATAAGTGTGTAGGAATGGCTAAGATATGATCGGAGAGAGGGAGAGAGAGAGAGAGACACACACAAAAAAAATTTTAAATATATTTTTAAATATATTTTATAACTCTACTGTTGGGGCTTCGGGGAAATATTAGAGGTCTAACACAGACCTTAGGACACAGTCCTCAATCTCTTTTTCTGCAGCCCCTGTTATAAATGAACAGGTAGCCTCTATACCGAGTGTTCCTGTTCTTTCATAACTTGTGGAGATAATATGCTTGTAGATCACTCCCATTCATTCATAATTAGTGACACAGTAAACATACTCTGTTCTCAGCACAGTAAACAGTGCGGGGAGGAGAGCTTGATCTCGTCTGACAGCTGACATCCCCCGCAACGTTGGCCCAGGCCTCCTGTAACAGCTGACTCCGCCCCCACTCTCCTAATCTGTCACAGCAGCGCTCTGCCTCCTGTGACAGGTTCTCTCCTCCCCGCTGGGACACAGAGCAGCGCCCAGCGGGGAGGAAAGAAAGCAGGGATGCACCGCTATTCGGGCCAGAAAGATGGCAATTCTGGATATTGCCAAAAGTGCAATTTTCGGCCGATATTTTAGTGCATCTATATATTATATTTTTTAGTCCTGAATAACCTCACTACAGACAGACATTCAGTGGATGGAGGAAGAATCAATAGACTATGTGAAAGACCAGAAAGCACCCCTGGCATTCTTGAATAAGAGGAACCCCCCACAGCACTTTTCCCAGCCACTTGACAGAATGTGATCACACCAGGGACTACCCAATTCATAAAAGGCAGGCACATTAGACCTTTCTGGAATTAGACCTGAAGTGGAGAAGGGGCTGAAGTCAATAGGAGAAAGGGAGAAGTCTCTGAGAGGAGGATCCACCAATAACTCTCACTTTTGCAAGGTAGGGGAAAGGGGTTCCCTGTTTGATAATGAGTGGCATAGAAGTAAACATGTTGTGGACCATTGCAGCAAAGAACTACAGTATGTTGGCTACCCTGGCCTACAGGTGACAGTTTCAAACTTCAAAACCTAACAAAAGCCACATCTGGCCTGATCTTGCAGGCATTAAGCTCTTCAAGGAGATTTTGTTCACTAGCGTTTACAACTCCAATTTCAAAAAAGTTAGGACACTAAAATCTACAAAAAGCAGAATGCAGTGATTTGCAAGTCTCAGCCATATTTTATTCAAAATAGAAAAACATATATCAAATGTTTAAACTGAATAAAACATTTTATGAAAAAATAAAGGTTTTAAAATTGATGGCAGCAACACATATCAAAAAAGTTGTGATAGGGTCATGTTAAATACGGTGTAGCATCGCCTCTAACAACAACACTCTGTAAACATCTGGGAACGGAGGGAGACAGACCAGTTGCCGGAGTTTGGGGAAGAGGAATGTTTTCCCATTCTTGACTGATATAGGATTCTAACTGTTCAACAGTCCTGGATCATCTTCGTCGTATTTTTAATTTCAGGCACCAAATATTTTCAGTTGGTGAAAGGTCTGGACTGCAGGCAGACCAGTTAAGCACCTGGACTCTTCTACTACCAAGCCATGCTGTTGTCTTAGCTGCAGTATGCAGTTTAGCCCTTTCCTGCTGAAATATGCAAGGCCTTCCCTGAAAAAGACATTGTCTGGATGGGAGCATATGCAGTTTTAAAACCTGGAAATATATCTTTAAGCATTGAGGTTTCCTTTCCAGATGTGCAACCTGCCTACTCCATACAAACCAATTCACCCCCATACCATCAGAGAGATAAGCTAAAGGATCCCTTCTCCCATTTAGTTCAGAGGATGCAGTGCCCATGATTTCCAAAGCCATGTCTAGGCTGTATTGCCCCAGTAACCACTGGCCTATGAGCTACCATGTCCAATCCCCCCAGACACCATCCTAAACTCCTCATTGATAGGCACAGGATGGGCCAATCCTAATGCTCACCAGGTTGGGTTTGGGCCTCAAAAATAACAAAAAACTGTTAAAAATAAGCAGCACTGGGTTCTAGGTGCTGAAAGAAAATTGATTAAAAAGGAGAACTGAGGTGAGTGCTTTTCGCTCATAGCCAGCTGTCACACAGCTGGGCAGATTCCAGCATAATTGTCAGGATCCGCTTCAGCTGCGGCGTCTCAGTATACCGCGAGCTACAGCTCACCGTATACTGAGCCTAGGGTGATGGGAGGACGCTAGTTTGTGTGCCCACAAGGTCGAGCGCGATCTACCAGTGATCGTGTAGCGATCACTGGTAGATCGCACTGTCCTCTTCTCCCGCCGCTTCTCCGGATCCCCGCTGCTCTCCCCAGCGGGGATCGGAGAAGAAGAAGAAGTGAAGGAACCGGCGGCGGGGTAGGGCGGAGGTGCTGCAGAAAAAGAGATTGAGGACTTGGTGTCCTCAATTTCTTTTTCTATTTTAAAAAGAGAAATATCAAGGGGCTTTTTAAACTCCTATTATTTCCCCGAAGCCCCCCCAAGAGTAAAAAAAAAAAAGTAAAAAATAAAATTAAAAAAACATTTTTTTTCTTGCCTCAGGCGCAAAAGGAGCTGGCTACGGCTATGCTCCCGTGGTGCTCGTGCGGCTGCCGGCTGAATGTGTCAGACACTGCAGATGGAAAGGTGCAGGACACCCCATGTGCAACGTCGGCCACACGAGCACTACGGGAGGACAGGGCGCCGGGACCTGTAGGGCGCAGTGGAATGTAAGTCGGCCGACTCCCTGCGTTCAGGTGCGGGAGGGGGTGTGGAGCTGTATTGAAGTCAATGGCATCGCCCACATTGCGATTGCCCGCACTCGGAACGCAGGCACATTAGCCTGCATTCCGGTCCAGTGCGATCTGCAAAAATAGTGCTCGCAGAATTTTTGCGGATCGGACTGGAACACAGGCACTAATGCAGGCGATCGCACTGTGGGCGAGGGGCCTGCCTGCGGTGCCATTGACTTCAATGCACCGCCACGCCCCCCTGCCGCCTCTGAATGCCGGTGTTTTTTCGTTGGTAGATCTCAATGAGCTCGTCATTTGAAAAGTAGATCTCCAGACGAATAGTGGGCGCCCCTGCCCTAAGGAGAACTATGTGGAAAAGCCTTAACCCCATAGTTCTCCTTTAAACACCTTGCTTAGTGGAGTTCCTTTAACAGCTCACCAATCACAATACCTGGACAGTTGTATCTGTTACGGTGTCCGTTTCTTTGACGTCGTTCTCCTCATCTTCCTCTTCATTAGAACATTTTCTCACCAAGTCCTGCAAAATCTCCATCCTTTCATCACATCTTTCTTCCATAAGTTCTTTTTCCTTTTGTAAGCATTCCCTGTAGAAAATAAAAGCACAAAACAATGTAATGCAAGAACAATGGAATGCCAATAGCATTTCTGGTTACAAATCAGAGTACTTCATTACAAAAGGTCGCACTATAAACATTACATGTACCCTATTTTGCGGTCCATAAGACGCACCGGACCATAGGACGCAGGGAGGTCCGGCGCGCCTTATGGAGCACTCGAGACTGTAGCTTCTGTGACAGCTTCTATGACAGAAGCTGCAGTTAGTGACCGCTGAGACAGGTGGCGCTGTGATTACAGCGCCACGGTCTCAGTGATGACACAGAGCAGGCGAAGAACGTCTATTCTTCGTCTGCTCTATGGTTATCTCGATCGTCGCTGCTCCTCGGTTTTAATACGAGTGATCTCATTAGATCACTCGTATTAAACGAGCAGTGGCTCCTACTACTCGCCCGGCGCCCGAAACTGCATGTCTCGGGCGTCGGGATTCGCTCCATAAGACGCAGGCACTTTTTCCACCTCCTTTTGGGGGGGAAAAAAAAAAGTGTGTCTTATGGAGCGAAAAATACGGTATATACATTTCATGTATATGTGGCAAATTTCAATCTGAATTATTATGTACTAGAAAAACAATAGAGAACACACTTGTAAAAGTTGTATATTGAATATGGTAAATAAAAATTTATTACAGCAAAATTTTACAGGTACAAAAAACCTAAGAAAAAAAAATCAGGCAAATTTTAAAAACTATTCAAAATGAATCATACTGAGAGATCTAGAACACTTTCACATGGAATAAAGCATTTACCTGAAGTCATGTTCACGCTGAACGTAGTGCTGTGTAAATTCTTTAGTTACATCGTCCCGGATCTTAAATTCCATTACAAGTTTATCCCTTTTTTCATTGACAAGTTGAGTTTTTAGATCATTGACAAGTTCCAATAGTTTCTGGAATAAATGGTTTAGAAACATGCAGTTAATATTATTGTAACAAATTTTGTATTGAAGAAAGCGTTACTCATGATAATTAACAGAAATCCATGCTTTTTATTCGTACATAGAACAATGTTTCCCAAATTGTGAGACACACAACAATGAAAAGTACAAACTCGCACATAAAAAAAACCAAAAAAATAAAATCGGGCCCTGCAAGGAAGTGTAAAATGTTCAACTCCAATACTGCAACAAAATCGTCCCTTAGTGACTGTTCACAAGACATCCGTTTTCTGTGCTGATCTGATGCCTACACTCCTGCACTAAAAATGCATCCCAATGTATCCCTATGTGTTTTATGGGCTACAGTTCTCACGTGCGCAGTCCGCTCATGTTACGACAGAAAAATACTGCATGTCACATTTTGTATGGTCAGGAAATGCAAAACGCATCAAAAACGCACTGCAGCTAACATACTGATGGCCCCACTCTAGCAAGCTTTTTTTACTGGAACCCATCAAAAACGCAGCAAAAAACACATAGCACCGCGTCTGCAGATCCGCACCGGAAACTCACGTGAACAGGCCCTTACAGAACGTTCCAAATCAAATTACTTCTACGTTTTCCAGATTCCTGGTCCCCCCTATAGCAAGCTGTGGTCCCTCCTTCCAGCCCCTATGTCACTACAGGATACAGTAGTACTGCAACGGCCAGAGGGAGAAACCACATTGCACAACAGGGGAGTGTAAATCTGGCACTCATGGAAATGCTGGCTTCAGAAGGTTCTTCTAGCATCAGGTTTTCTGAAATACGGGAGTGATAAGCATCACAGGCAGCAAGAGAGACAAGTATTAAATGCCTTCTTTGCAAAAGTCAGTTTTTAAAGCAATATATTTTAGCAAAAGAGTCACTTTAAGGTGGTTTCAGAGTGTGAATATAAAAAAAAGGTACCTTGGAGCAGGCACCTCTGCTTGAAATCAGACTTCTTTAATAAGCCAAGGTGGCCATTACAGAGTATAGACACCTGTTTGACCAGAGTAGTGGCACACAACTTGGAAATAAATAGCACAGATGGGGGAAATATGGAGATACAGCAAAGCATGAAATTGCAGCATCAGCAAGTAGTTGGGTTATTGTGAGTAGGTAGTATGTGTAACCTACCACATCTCTCTCACCTGAACAGTGGCAAGATGTCAACTGTCAATCTTATACTCAAGAGGTACAAACAGTGGTACACCGACTGGCCCAAAGACTGGGAAAATAGACAGAACAGTAATGGATAAATCTACCTCATAAGTCTCTTTCTTAATGAGAATTTCCTCCTCCTCCTCCTCATCATCATCTTGTTCCTCTAGATTGGTGCAGTCAAGACATTCTTCATCCTCGCAATTTTCCTCAAACTCATCATTTTCATCTTCTAGAACATTCTCCAAGTGGGAATCCCACTGTACCGTTGCTCGCCTTCTTGAAAGCCACATCTTGTTGTCAGCATTATTGATTATGAAAGAAACTTCTCTTGCACTCTTTGCCTGGCTGTTTTCTGTGGATTGGCTGGATTCCAGCACAAGCACCTGCCCCCCCAAAAAAAGCCATATTCTTAATGGATAACTGGTAAACAAGGAGATTAAATTCTATATCTCAACCCAACATTGTGTTCTTCGATTACGTGAAGTATGATTACACTTAATAGCACAGAGTATGGTAAACGTCTCGTTTTAAAGCAAATATTGCATCTTAATGTAGAAGTCTCAGCATAAGAAGCAGACCTTTTGCTGGATTTACTACACACCACACCATCAACCAAAATTAACAGTATATGAAAAACCTGGCAGATTAAAAGACCTTTAACCAAATCAGCGCAATAGGATTTCGTAGCTGCAAGTAAAACATTTTTGCTTTTACTTATTGTTACTTCCTCTTTCTCACAAGATTATTGTAGTTTACAGGAAGGCGCAGGTGATGTAGCCTTCCCAGGATGCATCTGTGAGGCACTGGTGATATAGCTCTGGCCTCACAGATGCATCCAGGGAAGGATCTTGGAGAAGATACATTTTTTTACCCCCTAGATGCTGGCACTGTCGCAGGAGGCAGACCCAGCGTTCCTGCAAGTTGAGATGAGTCAATTGCCCATAGTGAAAATGGCCACTTTGAAAAGAATAGGGGAGGAAAAGAAAAATTGGAGTTACGTACCTGGTAACTCTGTTTCTAGGAACCTTCCAGGACAGCATTAGAGATAGGCTCCTCCCACCGGAACAGGAAACACATCACCCACACTTAAAATAAAAAAGGAGCACAAGCCTAGCACGCTTCAGTTAAACATAAGACCCGAAGGATACCATATTGCACTCGTTCATACCGGTAGAATTATAGATACATATACACCCATAATAATATATAACCTTACATTGCCTAACAACGCATAGTAAATAACTCCACCATATCGGGCAGGAATCCCTGCTGTCCTGGAAGGTTCCTAGAAACAGAGTTACCAGGTAAGTAACTCCAATTTTCTCTAGTCACCTTCCAGGACAGCATTAGAGAGGATAAGCGAGCACCATACTCACAATCAGGGGGGGGGGACCACAGTGTACAGGGCTTTCACCCGAAAACCTGATCTTGGTTGACCGTTAAGTCAACTCTACAGTACTTGACAACGACAAAAGCCTGGACCAGTTAGCCCTGCTCTGGTGTAGCCCCTGCACGCTTAGCCCATAAAGAGGCCAAGCGAACGTCCGCGCCTAGTAAGGCTGCTTCTCCCATAACTGATGTACTGGTACAAAAGGAGGGAACTGCCATACCATGCGTTCCCTGACATATTGCATTGCATTGGTTTTAAGCCAATTTTTCCCTGTGCTATAGGGACCCAAAATCGGCAAAGTGTACATTTCGCTAAACCATGGCTACTAGCAAAGCTGTTTTAGATGCAATAATTTTAAAGAACATGATACAATTAGTTCAACGGAGTTTCTAGGAAAGCCTGTAGGACTCCGTAATCATATCCACACGGCAGTGACTAACATGTGGCTATAACCATGCACCAAGTATAGCTTGGATGATAATACCAAGGCTGAGCTGCATAACCACATCATAACTGGTAAAGAGTTCCCAAAGCAGAAAACCGTTATCCTGTAGAAAGTATAGTTACACAACTATACAAAGCATGAAGTCAGATGATAATACTGAGCCTCACACCTACACAGCGACCAAGAACGCCTTATGGAAACTATCATCAGTTACCGTGTAGACGGTTGGGTTAGATATATGAAAGAAGTCAGATGGATTTGATGCAGTTGTTTTCTGCAAAACAAAAACGACAAAGCTGTGTTAAAAAACAGCAATCTTCCAACGTGTGTCAACCCCCTTTCTCATGCCCCCAAACACTGAGAAATAACCGGTAAAAAGAATGGGGAACTCCCCCTCGCTTACCTTAGAGCTGCCGGCACCAGGATCCCCCAGATCAAGTGATGCCATTGTGGTAGTTGAATCTCCAGCTGGGCCCCCTGGCCCCTCCGACTCCAGCTCCTGTGCCCTGCCATTGGTGCCCCCCCTTGCGTGTGTGGGAACCGCAAGGGTTTTGCGAACCACTGCTTCAGCTGTGTTGGGCATCTGTAGCGTGGACCGAGCGGTTGCTGCAGCCTAGAAGCGCCGGGTACTATGACCCTCGCGCCCAGAAGTGACGTCAGACGCTCTGCGGGCCCGACCGGAAGTGCGCGAAAAAGCGCCACTCCTGCCTAATGACCCGTCCGTCGGAATATTCGTCCCCTGCCGAATCTCCACGAGGGCCGCCGAACCAACAGACTGCCGAACCGGAGGGAAATGCCTGCTTCAGAGTTGCTTTGTACAGGTAGGAGCAGACACCACACACAGCCATTTAGAAGCAGAGGGCTTCGCACTGGGGAAACTCCCCTGAGTCCACCACACCAAAAAGGCCTAGTTGCCCTGCATACCCTTATGCAAGTAAACTACTGGCAATTGTTTTTTGGACAGTTGGGGCCCCCCCTCATGGATACCCTAGGTCCACTGACCCTCTGCTGCACCCACGTCGGGGGGAAGCCCCTGCTCACTAGCACGTAGGCCTAGGAAAAATAACAAACGTTACAATGTCCTGCTCGGCCGGAGGAAACACAAAATAACTGAAGCGTGCTAGGCTTGTGCTCCTTTTTAGTTTAAGTGTGGGTGATGTGTTTCCTGTTCCGGTGGGAGGAGCCTATCTCTAATGCTGTCATGGAAGGTGACTAGAGAAAATATGGTATGCAAAGAATAATAATAGCATGCTTTGCTCTAGGTCAGTAATCAGTATGTGGACAACGTCCATATTGCTCAGTACCAGTTTCCTTTTACGCTCAACTCCAGAACAAGCAAATATTGTCTAAGAGACACGTGTAGTCTTATTGGAAAATTATGTTCTTTGTGTATTTTTTCCCATATCTGCAAAGTATTCCAGCGAGAATCTTTGCCTCTGTACAGGAGCTACCTGTAATAAATACCAGTCACTGCAGCTCCCTCTGTCTGGTACCTGCCCTCTCCTGTAGTTTTGTTGCAGGCAGCCTGTAGTAGGTGGGATCTACTGGGTATCTCCTACAGCTCTGCACAGGACAATGATACCACCACTATGTGTGCAAGTAATAACTGTTTTTTCAAAGGAATTTGGTGCACCCAAAGTGGATTTATATCCTTGGAGGCTACCGATATATATTAAAATATGTTTTATGTGCATGGAGCTTTAAAGCCGCTATTATCCACAAAATCTGTAGGAGGACATTTTGGATGTTGCTTACTTTTCCATTGCCTGTTGGACAGTGTTCTTTTATAAAATCTTTCAGTACCACACAAATTCTACCAACCCATCATTGCTATTGATAAAATGTGCCACACAGGAAGATCACATACACCATGTTAGGCACAGTAGAGAAAGGGTAAAACCACTGTCAGGTTTTCATTGCCACCTGTGTCCGTGCCGTGCATCCTCTGTCCGGTATAGATTTTTTAAAAGGTCTTTCCTATTTTATTGAAAACAAAGTTTTGGCTTTATGAATGCTTTAAGCATTAAATAAATCAGGTTTTTATTTTTTTGGTGCATTTATTAATGCTCTATGTAAAAGGGCATTATATTAACCACTAATTGCAGACACATTTGTCAAACCACAGCAAAAATGCCGCTTGCAGAACTATAAATAAAAAAGCATTGGATTGCAAAGTATAGATGATATCCGTTGTATTAACTGCAACCCGGATCTCATAATGCATTTTGTGGGCACTTTTTTTGTTCATTTCACTGCACAAATGCAATCCAGAAATAATTAGCACAGAAGCTTATTTAGTGTTCCCTCCCATATCCTCACCTAATCAAAGCTTTTCAGTATAGCCTTCAATCATTTAACAGGAAGCAGGAAAGCATGGTTTTTCCATTTTTTTTAACTCTTCAAAAGATAATTACTACTAACAGCAGTAACAGATGTCCATTTATCAACTGCAAGTATAAAATCAGCAGTGATACATAAAAGAGTAGCAGGCTACAGTAAACATTTAACACAGACCAAGGAAATAAAACCATTTATAAAATAGACAAGCAAAGTGTCCTTGCATTTTTGATGACGTGGGCTATTTACACTATTACTATCTCATTCTCACTAGAGAAAAATGCTATTTTGGGTTTGCACATTACATTCATTTTTAAATATAAGGACATTAAAAGGCTTTAATTTCTGTATTGCACATACCTTTTGGGCAACCGCTGAGAATTTGAGCACATTAAGCGTCTCATCATAGGCAGAGGCTGACTGGCTGATGTTCACAATCATGCACACTTTTCCTTTGCCACTGAAAAAGCTCTGAAGGTAGTGCGTAAGCTTGCTTTCCCGGAAAGGCACATGCTGGATCCTAGACAAACAATATTTGTCAACACAAAGCTCAACGTGGGCCAGCTGTTTAGCCATATTTACAGTAGATATGACAGAATAATAAAATCCAGCATTAAAGTACATCTAAACCAAAGAAAAAAAAAAATAAATCAGTATTGTGCAGCTATTCAGTTCCTACACGTGGTGGCCGTGTTAGAAATTCCAAGTAAAAATAAAGAAACCTGAAAAAGACTAATAAACTCTGTATATGCGGTTAAAAGTAGAACTATGAGGTGAGCGCTTTTCACTCACCTCATAGTTCTAGCCGACCTGTGACAATGAGACTGTCACAGGTCGGCTCAGTAGATCGGGAGGTGAGCGAACACATACCGGCGTTCGCTCACCTCTTGATCCTGTAACGGCTCTCTGCCGTGACAGGATTCCCCCCTCCCCGTCAGCGCTGACTGGAGGAACGGACGGGGGAGTGAACAGCTGGCTCTGCCTCTAGAAAGGCAGAGCCAGCTGTCAGTGACGCAGCTGGGCGGATCCCGGCACAATTGTCAGGATCCGCTTCAGCGTCTGAGTATACCGCGAACAGCAGCTTGCGGTATACTGCGGCGTCTCAGTATACTGCGAGCTACAGCTCGCGGTATACTGAGCCTAGGGTGACGGGAGGACGCTAGTTTGTGTCCTCCCATTACCCTAAGGAGAACTTTGGGGAAAAGCCTTAACCCCATAGTTCTCCTTTAATGATAGCTTAATACCTAGTTGATCAAGCTTCTTTTTTACTGTATGAACCACAAAAATCCAGATAGTTAAGTGCAAATGTACTGTACGATCCTACTTCCTGGTTCATGTTCCACTTTTTGCTGTCTGTAACATAATTGCATTTCAATTGATTTATTGTAGGCTATTGATAGTGCATTTTGATTGTTTTGTTTACAACACACACGTATAAAAACCAAAAAAACAGCTGCCTTGGAAAATTTACAAATTTCTCTCTTGGGGTACCCCGCTTTCAGATGTAGGCGGACAGAACCTGCAAGAGCCTGCCTCCCACTCCCCGAGTTGCTTGAACAGATGTTTCCATCCAGAGAAGGAAACACAAATACTGTGACTGCTTGGAGAGACCAACTTTTAAAGTCTACAGTGATTAGGTTTCCTGCCTCCTGAGGGTGGAGTCATGCTCTCAGGTGCTGTCCTCGATACAGAAATAGAAAAAAAAACAAAGTATGTTGACTTATAAAACACATTAAAAAGCACTTTTAAACAAACTGCAAGCAATAACATTTAGGAAAAAAAAAACAAAGCGTGAACAGATGCCAAGGAGGGACGAGGGACTGTGAACCTACTTTGAGTGCTGGCTGTTCTTCAGTGCATTAATACATTTGCCAAGAATTAGTAAAGAAGTGTTTATGTTTCCACTCTCTTTAAGCCTTTCACCTTCGTTTTGAGTTTTTGTGCATCGTTCAGAGCCTGCCAAATCACACAGTGCCAATCTATAAAATGTAAAGAAAAAAAAAAAAGTGTTTATGAAAGTCAGGACAGAAATATATGTTTGTTTTAAGATTAACAAAAAAAAAAAAAA
>NW_017306874.1:346680-353473 GCF_000935625.1 Nanorana parkeri | reverse complement strand
AAAAAAAAAAAAAAAAAAAAAAAAAAACAACAAAAAGCATCGGCAGAATTACAGAAGTACACTCAAATATGTAAACCAAAATGAAATGAGAAAAAGCCATTTACCATTCCAGAATCCTCTTGATTAGAGGTGCTTGGGTAGGACCAATAAAGGAACTGGCAAGAAATGTTTAACTTCAAAAAACAAATAGTCACATAATAGAAGCACACTTCTTTTTTTTTTAAAGCCCAAATGAGCATTCAGTTAAAATTAGCTGAATATATTGCCAGGTGCATTGAAACAAAAGCTGCAAGGTCTTAGTTTGCCTTCTTTTAAAAAAATAAATATCCATCACACCCCGAGAGGAAAAGCCTGTCCCCTGCCAGCATGCTGCTAAGAAGGACCCTTGCTCTGCTGGGAACCAGTGGTCTCTTTACAAAAGGTCCAAAACGCCCCCTGCTGCGTTAGAGCCAGAGCGCTCTATTCAGCAGGGAGCCTAGCTTTGTCCTTTTTAAAATTACTCTAAAATGATTCTGGTACAAAGCATTGTAATGTTCGATACAAATGAAATGAAAGCTTTCTCCCCTAAAAAAAATTAAATGCTGAGAGAAAAAGGAAAACCGAAAGATCTCCAGGAAAATAGCTAAGGGAGTAAGGGGAAGAGAGTTAGTTAATTATGGCTGATCAGGGTATACCAAGGGTTAATAAGGAGTTCAATATGAACATTGTTTTCCTCGTCTGGTTGCTTTAAAGTGCATCTGTACATATATACAAAATATATTTTTTTACATTTTGGAAGGTTTGAAACCAGTCACGCTTTATTGCTGGCTAGAGCTCAGTTTGAAAGATTTTTTTCTTCACTTTCTGTTCTGCGGACAACCATTAGACAACCAAGATAGGGGGGGAAAAAAAAAAACTGCAAAAAAGAAAAAAACAGCCAATAAAAACGCCAACAGGGGTTCCAGCATTCCACCACTTAAAAAAAAATTACAAAGACACAGGGTGTTCACACTAGGGCGTTTCGTTGTGCTTTTTTTCAGTGCTAAAACGCACGCAAAACAAAATCCCATTTATTCCTTTATTCCTATGAGGGCCGTTCACAAAAAACGCGCTTCACAATTTGCCTGTGGCTTGGACTAGTCCCAGAGCGCCTTTTGTGGAGCTGATCAGCTAGGGTTTGCTCTGTAGACTTCACTGGAAACGCGCTGATTAGTGTGTTTTTTGCAGCGCAGACTGCTTTTCATTGGACAACTGAAAACGAGCCTAACAAATACTCTGACATATGAACAGAAAATGTGTAAAACTTACTGAAATGCTGCTGTCTCCCTGGTGCGAATGGGGCCTTACTGAGGCAGCTCAACTCTTTGATACTCGAGTATAGATTTTACTTTGTATCTCTATCCTGCGTCTGGACAGGGTTTATAAAATCAGTTTAAAAGCAGCAACAATTCTAAATCAGGCATTGAAGCCTTTGCTCCTGAATGTAGCCAATGTTACTGTAAATATATATTCTTTGTAGCTACTTTAAAATGCAAGTTTAAAAAAAAAATATATATTTGAATGCAAGTTTTTGTGCACTGAGTTAAACTATAAAAAGATTTTAATGCCATCCCTTTTACAAGGAACCTATTAGGATAGAAATATGGGAGATTCTCTCGACTTGTTAGTAGAAGCACAAATGCGGCCTGGCATTCTGGATTCACTCCTTTAGAAGTCATTGATTTGGAACAAGCATAGGTAGGCAAGCGTATGGGTACACTAGATATGCACATGCTTGTTATTGAAGAAAAGGTTCGATAGTCCTGGACTGTGTACCTCCAGCAAATCAGCAGCCATATTTCTGCCTTGACAAGTTCTTTAAAGACCAAATCCTGTTTGTTGTTTTAATTACCCCAGAGTTATTTTTAACCATCTGTATACTTACTCGCTGACTCTGACCACTCGTGGAACCTCCACATCTTCAATTCTTAACAAGCGAACAGTAAATATACTGTGACTGGAAAAGAAAGGCAACATTGAAAAAATAATGAAGGCATCTTACACATTGAATCATATAAACAGATGACCATAACAAGACACCGAAAATAACAAAACTCAAAAGTCTCTTGTGGTAACATAAGGTAAGGAAAGCAATAGCAGTCAGCAGCCCTAGTTACCAATCATCTTTAGTGCCTAGTGTGGTCAGATCAGTAAATTAAGTTTTCATTTGTTTTTAATCTGCAAAAATCCTTGGTTTCCTACTTCTAACCTCGTGCAACATTATGGAAATGCGCCCTCACTGCAATTATATAATTTGTATAACAGTGGTGTGCTGGCAATGACTGGTTAGATAGACCAGTAGATACTTTGGGCACCACCAGAGATTGACAAACCCAGTCTGGGCAGGGGGGGGGACACAGCCAGTTTTCTTTTTTAAACTTTTAGAGCAGGGAAAGTTAGAACCCCGGTCTGGTTTCTATTGCCAACTGTATCTCCATTGGGTTCCCACTATTTGTCCTGGTGACCACTGTCCAAGACAGAAAGTAGTGGAAAATCTAAAATGTTGTAGTTACCACAAAAAGAGACTAGGGGAAATCTTTTAATAGGGACACCAGTTCCAGTAGTAAGTGCCCAAGTAGGGAACTCCCCTCACATTGAAGAGATCACCTCTCACTTACCATTGCCAAGGTAAACCTCCCCACCAGGACACAGACAGCAAGAAATAACCAAAGGGGGTTATAACCCTTCCCTACTCCCTACCTGGCTATACACAGACAGACCTTATGGCAGTTCCTTTCAACTCAGCAGGAACATCATTGCAAAGTGATTTATTTTCTTCCTTGTATACCAGCTGTGCAATTCAACTTCATTAACCAGCAATAGGTGCGCACAGCTGGAAATCAAAAACAATATACTGCGACATTGTAGGCTCTGCATCTAAAATGGGATTTTGGAAGCCGATAACATTAAAATAGGATAACCCTTCAGGTTCTAGTCCACTCAAAACAGAATATAATGGTTTTAGAAGCTACCTACCTTCTGCTGGATGAACTATTTAGCTTGGTGAAAGCAATACTCTGGAACTTTTTCCCCAAAGCAAGAATTTTGCATGCTTCCTTAGCATTAGAAACCTGTATCCACTGGAGATCTGCAGAAAATGTGCCAATTAAAAGTTACAGCAGGACATACTCGCATAAAAATGTTACTGTATTTGTATAAACTATTTCTTCAAATAAAAAAAAGCAGCCTACCATTCTCAATGATTTCTTTTATTCTGCAAGCACATTTAACTTTTGTCATATTTACCTTAATTGTACATGTCAACAGAATATGGGGTGACTGCATTTATTTTAACCTGGTGATACTGCCAGTAATGCCTATTCTAAAAAGGTAACAAACCCAGACTAAAACTAGATCTATGGAAGAGTAGCATTGTCACCCCAGGAAAGTGAGTGTGTTAGGACTACAGATCACCACCCCCTCTCTCTTCTGAATAGGACTGCAACTAAGGATTATTTTTATAAATCGATTAGTTGGCCGATAATATTTTTGATTAAAATCGCATAAAATAAAAGCCACACCCTTTCATTATTAAAAAAAAAAAAACACACAATTGCAGTGTTACAAAGTGTAGTTCATAATAAAACTGCATGCACATTTTTTGCAATCTCACCACACATTTCAGTGCAGGCAATCACACTGCAGGCGGGAGGCACGTTTGGAGTGCCACTGAAATGAATGGCACTGCAACGCACATCATGCAGCAGAATTTGTCAGGCTGAAACTAAAAATTACTTTTGCCCACCTTTTTTTTAACTTGAATAAACGGTTTGTATTGTATATTAGACATTTTAATTAGTTTAATGGATTTAAAAAAAAAATTATCTGAATTGAAAAACCTCAGAGCCAATATAATAAAATAACCAAACTTTTTTTTTTTTTTAATCACCAGAATTTGACCAAAAAAACCCCCACATTTTATATAAAATTATGTATCATACACAAGCCCAGTTATCAGTTTAGAATATTGGCCAGATAATTATTGCTCTCTGGCGCACGCTGCGATACGACATTTGCAGCATAAATCGCCATTTTCATATGCAAGTGCACCAGACTTGTGTTTTTGTTAGTATGAGCAAGTTTGCAGGCTAAGGGGACTTCCTTTTTTTTTTTAGGCATTTTTCATTAAAAAAAAATTCCATTTAACTTCATTGCTATCACATGGGGGGCTCACAAGCTCCCCCATGTGATAGCACATGGGAGAGGATAGGTTCTCTTTATTTGTGACATTAGGGGGTCTGTTAGACCACTTTGTGTCACCTTTCCACGTCAATAGTTTTAGCTGGGGAATGACAGCTTCCTGCTGTCACAGCAAGCAGTGACTTGGAGCACTAGCCAGCCTGTTATTGGCTATTTAAAATTGCAATAGCCAATAGCAGGCTGGGTATTGCACCTGCCCACTGTCAATCAGCAGAGGGAACTGAGGGAGAAAGTTCTGCCTCAGGTACTTTTCTGCTGCTTGACAGCAGGCAGTGGGTGGATGCAATAGCCAGCCTGCTATTGGCTACTGCAATTTAAAAAAGCCAATAGCAGGCTATTGCTCCCAGCCACTGGGTGGTAGCAAGCCATAAGAGGGCACAGAGAAGCAGCGTGGACATGGGGAGGAGCAGCGGAGGCACCAGATTAGAAGCGGAGGCAACAGGGGATTGCAGAGGCACAGAGGTCTCTACTCCACGCCGGACAGACCGCAACAAGCAGGGGCTCCCAGCGGGGAGGAAAACAAGGGAGCAGAGCAGCAGCGGGGAGGTGGGGGTTGTGCGAGTTTTGGAGCTCTCCTCACCACCGAGCACCAGGGAGCAGCGGAGATCAGGGGGGCAATGAAACAACTAAATCGGTCAACTAATCGATAATGAGAATTGTTGACAAGGATCATCGATTAAAAGGAGAACTATGAGGTGAGTGCTTGTCACTCACCTCATAGTTCTAGCCGACCTGTGACAATGAGACTGTCACAGGTCGGCTCAGTAGATCGGGAGGTGAGCGAACACATACTGGGTTCACTCGCCTCTCGATCCTGTCACGGCTCTCTGCCGTGACAGGGGGAGGGGCTGGATTCCCCTCTCCGATCTGCCAGCGCTGACTGTCACTCACGCAGCTGGGCGGATCCAGTCATCTACGTCGGGATCCGCTCCGGCGTCTCAGTATACCGCGAGCTGTAGCTCGCGGTATACTGAGCTTAGGGTAACGGGAGGACGCTAGTTTGTGTCCTCCCGTTACCCTAAGGAGAACTATGGGGAAAAACACTGACCCCATAGTTCTCCTTTAAGTTGAATAGTTGTTGAATACTTCTGAACAGATATGACAAAAGTTCATGGTTGGGGTTTGCCTGTATTTTAACGAAGGGCTGTAAGAGCAGCTTACCTTTGACAAATGAGAATCCTTTTATGTCCTGAGAAAGCTTTAGAGTTTTCCTTTTATAAAATCTGTCCCCCGATACCGGATCCAGCAGATCGTAAATGCACTCGTTATAAATTTCACAGAATGAAACCCAAACAGAAAACTTTGTTGATTCATCCACATCCAGGCTAAATCCTTCCGATTCCCTTAACCGTTCTTCACATTCAGACAGGACACGAGAGTAGTTAGCGAGTCCTCCAGCGCCTATGGAAGAATGCAAAGCTAAATAACACCTTTGCCAAAACCAGAGTTTCAACTAAAGCTAAAGAATTCCACTGAAACGGGCCAAACTTTAGGAAAACAAAGCTCTTGCACATGAAAACTGTACCTGGCCAGTGCATAGCATCCAAGCTCTACATTATCATATATCACATCTATATATCAGATGCAGCTTGGGAAAGCTACATCACCAGTGCCTTCCTGTGAAATATCTGTAAACTACAAAGGCATTTTTCCCCCCTTCAGATGTGCAACAGTACATGTCCCAGGAGGCAGACCCAGAGTTCCAGGAAGTATAGGGAAATGGATTCATCTGTCCATAGTGAAAATGGTCACTGAGAAGAATGGGGAGAAAAAAAAAAAGAAAAAAAAAAAAAAAAAAAAAAAAAAAAAAAAAAAAAAAAGGTATGCAAAAAATAAAAAGCCCATAATCATCTATAATTATCTAATATCTAAATATACTTGTAGATTGCCTCTACTAAACATTTCTAAAAAAGGTGTGCCGTCATTTTTTTAAGAGAAGGGTAACATTCCTATTAAAATGCACACTGTGAAATTCTGCCATTACAGTTATTCAGTAATGCACCTACACCAGGCATGCATAAAATACTTTAGATTTCAAAGTCAGACATCAGTGCTGCAATGTAAAGAGAAGCTAAAATCTTTTGAACCACGTTTTGGCCTCCCCAATATATAAAACTGGATACATTACCATCATCAGCCAGCAAGTCAGTAGTGTCTCCAGAGGTCCTGCTATTGTTGCTCCTAATGCTACACTGAGGATCAACCTAATAAGAATAAAGATTGGATATGAGCCATCCACCAATATAAAATAAAGGAAGGAACGGACATAATACATTTCTAAAAGCCCTTTATTACTTGTCCATTGAGGAACACAAGAATTCAGACACGAAAAGCAACAAGAAGTGACCAATAAGTAGCCATACATCTAAATGTCTCCAACGGAAAACTAAACAAGTACAATAGAACTGACAAACTATGATGGATACACACACTTAATACAGATGCAACCATGACAATGGTCTTCGGAAAATTCTGGGTTTTGTTCTTTGAACAGACCAAACAAGGAAAGAGCAGGGAACTGAATACGCCAACAATCAGGTAGGTGTGAGTTGGAAAAAAAAAAAAGTATATATAT
>NW_017306874.1:278275-345796 GCF_000935625.1 Nanorana parkeri | reverse complement strand
AAAAATTTTACATAAGGGCGCTAGAGCAACATTGGAGAGGCAGGGATTGTCACCCTGATCACTTTTTCTTTCACAGCAAAATTGTAGAAGAGCCAATTCATGTAGCAATAAAACATTAACCACATCAGCCATTGCATAGTATACCTCTTTAGTGTGACGAAGTACACTGTTTTTGAATGCAGTTTCTGTTTTAATCTGCTCTTTGGTCAGCCGTATATAGTCCCTGCACCTGTGAGGTTTTATGTCCATCTTGGAATAGACTTTTCCTTCAATAGTATTAAAAAGCATTTCCATTGATCTTGGTAAGATGCCTGCATCATATTGTGTACCTGTAATAAAAGAGGATGTGTTACAAGATCTCATACAAACCTGGAAGACCTAAAATCAGGAGAAGTGGCCCAAAAGCAGAGATGGGAGAAATGTTGCACATAAATATCCATATGATGGTCTGGTATTTGTTTTTAGCACCTAGACATAAACAAGAACTTAACTCATTGTGGGAGTAGCCCCACTGCAAGGGTTAATTGTTTTTCTTGGAGCTCCTTTTTAAAAAGGCAGACTATTCATTTTAAATGGAGTGCCAAAAGACCTAAACATGCCACAAATAGCACCTGCCCTTTTTGGGGGAAAAAAAAAGCCGAGATATCAATGCCTATGTTGTGAACTTTGAAAACAAAACAAATTCTCTCAAATCCCTATAGATACAAAAAGGTGAATATGAGCTTATCTTTAAATGCTTTGACTGACTGTTTAGAATCATCTGGGCACAGGTTTACTTAAGGGATGCACTGTGTGCAGAGCAGGACGCATGGGAAGGCTACACTGGGATCACCTGTGATTGCAAGATGCTCCACCCCTCGTACTTAGAATTAGACATGGGTCCTCAATAGTGGTAAGAAACCAATGTGAGAGACTAGGCCTCAGTACCCATAGAACCTGGGCAGCTGGATAGTGACTCAAGAGCAGCTGGTCAAGCAAGCCAAAGTACAGGCAGACAGCAGGAACCAAATGGAGGTCTGTGTCTAACATGACTCTACTAAGCAGGAACAGCAGCAAAGAGATGTTTCCACGTTGCTTGCTGGAAGGGAAGAGGATGCAGAGTGTGTGTGACACTCTACCTAGCTCGGTTATGCTGGCACCCTCCTTCAGCTTGGCCAACTCACACAGAAAGGGAGTCTTCAGAAAAAGGGTCAAGTGATAGCATTTCAAGGCTTTATATATATATAAAAAAAATTTTTTCAAACACCTTGGAGTGAGAGACCAGAGCTCAGGCTGGAAAGCACTCCAAAAGAGGACCCAGCACCCAAAGGCTGCAGATCCTCAAATTAGTGTCGCTTCCTTCAGGAGGATGGCTACATTTGTTCCCCATGGTCCCAGTGTGTGTTGTAAAGTAGCCACAAGCTTGCTCCTATGGTGGACTACAATCTCAAGTTTAGTTTATGAATTTGTATTGAGATTGTAGTCCATCACTAGAGTGGGCTTGGAGCGGTGGCTACTTTACAACATACACAGGGACCATGGGGAACAAAAGTAACCACCCTCCAGAAGGAAGGACAGTGTCAGCACCAATTCAGAGATGATTTGAGGATCTACAGCCAAAATGATACACCGATAAGATATATTTTTATTTTTTATTTTTGTTAATAGTTAAAGTACTTGAATGTATTTTTAATATTAACTCCCGAGTTAAATGTCACTTTAAGGAAAGGGTGTTACACTGAAGGCTGGCCTACAGTTTTTTTAAACGCCAGTGACTAGTTGTCCTGTAGGCATTAAAGCCCAGTTGCTCAAAAATCCTGTGCCACTCAATGCACAGGGCATACATATTGTTTTGTTAAAAGCAATCCTGTTGTGAGCTACTGTATATTATCAGTATATTATTTGGTGGCAAAAAGCCTACATCAATGCAACGCATACCACACCAGTACACATCTGGGGAAAAACTATAAACTAGCCCTCAAGATGTCTTTTTGGATCAGTTTGAAACTTTTAAAACAAAATGCAAAATAATTGTTGTCGTAGGTTTACAGAACATTAGAAACAAACTGTGATGCGACATAAAAAAACCAAAAAAAACACACACACGATGGAGATCCATAGTTCAGTCTTGCTATTAACATCCCACAGTTGAATCATTTAGAAGGCTGATCCTGTATTGTTGTTGTGCTCCAGAAGAAACAGTTTTAAGTAATTTTAGAAGTGATGTCTCATTTCACAGCTCAGCTTGAAGATGAATTACCTTGTTTGATCTAACAAGTTGCACCTGAGCTACTCCTAATGCAAAAAGCAACTGTGAAGTTAAAATAAAAAAATTTAAAAAACCACACAAGAACAGAAAAAGAACGGAGGGTGAAAACAGCTTGAAGGGCAACTGAAGGCATCTTAATGGAACCAAGCATCTGTTGACTGCAAGTACTTAAACTGAATCGGTCCTCAAAATTTAGTTTTGGAAATCACCATATATATGTTAAAGAAATTGTACGTTAGTACAGTTGTCCTTTAATCGAATCCCCCAATACCGAGGGCAGCCAACAAAGAGAAATACTTACCTTCCTCCTCAATCCAGCACAATTATAAAAAAAAGGTACAGTTGCCTTTTACAGCTTAATTCCAGGCATACATAAACTATTAAAATCAAAAGAATTTTAAGCTATTTCAAATGCTGAGGAAATCACTTACAATGGATGCTGCTCCTTGATGTTTAAAAGTTTTAGTTTCTTGCAGAATCAGCGGATCCCCTGAACACTGGTCCTGACTTCCTGTTTTAGAGTGACTCCTTTCTCAAGCAGAGTGCTATGCAGTCACCCTTGTGTGCATCTCCACAAACACAGCAAATCAAGCTACTTCCCCCTGGCCCCCTTTCCTCCCTCATCCCATCTCCAAGCTAGTAGATGAACAGTTGCTGGAGTCTGCTTGGTCCCTTGTGATCTTGTACTGGACAGAAAGTTCAGTAGAGCGAAGAGACTTGGAAGCAGCTGTTCAGAAACATGGAGGACTGTAATTTTGGGGCAAAAATGTAAAGACATGCTTTGCTGGGCAATAGATGTGTTTGATCTGGATTCAATACTATTTTAAAGCTGCAATCCAGACAGAAAATATCAATACTCTCCATCCCCCCTAACTGATGCACAAAATAATGAATTACAAAAGAATATTCACTTTTAACCAGAGTGCCCCAGTCTATCACCAGTTCCAGCTGTGACTACTGAATCCCCAAAGCTGCACTTCTCGTTTGTCTTGTATTTGCCCCCCCTCAGCACTTACAATGCAGAACCAGAATTGCGAGAAGGCACATCTACAGGTGGCCACGTTCCATCCTAATGATGTGACAGCTGGTCCTGCACTGCATGTGATGACATTAGCAAAAGGGTCTTTAGGAACCAGTCATCGCAACCAAAACCGGCAGGAAGAAGGAGAGCATAGGACTGTGAATTAAAGGAGAACTATGGGGTCAGTGTTTTTCCCCATAGTTCTCCTTGGGGTAACGGGAGGACACAAACTAGCGTCCTCCCGTTACCCTAAGCTCAGTATACCGCGAGCTACAGCTCGCGGTATACTGAGACGCCGCACCTGGAGCGGATCCCGACTTAGATGACGGGATCCGCCCAGCTGCGTGAGTGACAGCTGGCTCTGCCTATCTAGAGGCAGAGCCAGCTGTACCCGCCCCCTCCCGTTCCGCCAGGGGAGAGGGGAATCCAGCCGTGACAGGGTCGAGAGGTGAGGGAACCGGTATGTGTTCTCTCACCTCCCGATCTACTGAGCCGACCTGTGACAGTCTCATTGTCACAGGTCGGCTTAGAACTATGAGGTGAGTGGAAATCACTCATGTCATAGTTCTCCTTTAAGGCAAGCATATCCAATCCCCAACCCAACCCTTAAGCCAGCTTTAAATCAACCTGGATAACATGGAGGAACTCTTTAATAACTTTTAAGTCTTTGAGAACCGTGGCCAATACTACTACTTACAGTTCATTAGCATGAACAGTAAATGAAAGAATAATGAAGGTAGCATATGAAGTATAATTAAAATCCAAAGCTTCACTATATGACAAAAAGCTATAAATTACATTAAAAAGAATATTATAAGAAAAGCATGCCGTACACTGGTGATCAGTGGAGAAATGCCCATTTACATTGATGGTCACTGAAATTGCTTCCCTTACAGACAGCTAAAAAGATAACTGGTGTCAGTGGTTATTCATCAGAGAGCCAGAAATTGGTCATTGCACACGGAACCCCCATGAACCTTTGGAGGAACCACAGAATTCCACTAAACCCCGATTAAGAAAGGATGCAGTCACTGTTCAGCCAATAATTTTGCACTGGGCTCAGCCGATTTTTAAACCCAACTTTTGTTGAGTCAGTTGGTGCTGACAGGACCACACGCTGCTCAAATTGCAGCCAATTCCTGCTCAATCTGCTGAAATTCAGAGTTAGGACTTACCGGTAACTCTATTTCCATTAAGTCTTCCAGGACAGCATCACGAATGAGGAGAGTAGGGTCTTTTAAGCAAATTAAGTGACGTGTTTCCTGTGTGTGGGGGAGGAGATTCCATCTCGTGATGCTGTCCTGGAAGACGTTATGGGAAATTTGTGCTGTCTATGGACAGCTTCAGACAACAGATACTTCATACACTTGGGGAAGGGAGGAGAGGGAGATTACTTTCATTTTTTTTTTTGCCTGCACAGAGTTGAGCTTTAAAAATGATTTACACATAAATGTTATTTGCAAAAAAGTCTACATACTGCCTTGGCAACTTCAGCGGTGGTGAAACTACAAATCCCATTATGCCTCTGAGTTATACCTGTGGCTGTCAAGAGTCCTGCAACACCTCAAGAGACTTGTAGTTCCACAGTTGCCTACCCCTGCTTAGACATAGCATTTTTCACACAAAAAGAAGTGTAACACATTAAGGTTGATTTAAAAAAAAAAAAAAAAAAACAATTGTTCCATACACATGAATAGTACAGTGGCAATTACTGCATCAAACATGCTACCATGCAGTTTTCACATACTAAAACGAAACATTTTCTGGTCCTGAGAACACAGACATAAGAATTGGTGGCCATACAGTGGCATCTAGTGGTGACACAACGTAAGTGACAAAATGTATATACGTACAACCAGGCATCATTGGGTAAAGAATGCCAAACACAGAAATCATATCTGACAACTCACATGCTAAGCGAATGTCACAAAATATAGCAGATAACAGAGGATTACCTTGGAAGGTAAAGGTTTTTCCAGCATTGGTAACACCATAAGTAAAAATCAGTCGATTATGACCTTTCATAAAATCAAGCACTTGTTTTTTAAGGGTACCATCAAAAAACTGACTCTGTGTGGTCTCAGGGCCGAATACCTGTTTGAAAAAAAAACAAAAATGCAAAATTAAGACAAAGAATTTGATTAGGACACACGCATGCGCATTGCATAGTGTCTGGCTATTGGCAGTCAAACAAAGAACATTTTAAGAATAGCAAAACAGAAAAAAATATAGTCACCAGCACTCCAGCTCCAATTTACTAATACACAAACACAAAAATAAAAAAAAACACTGTGCGCACTCAAACTGCCAAAATAACTATATGCCTGTTCTTACTGCTCGCCTATTCCCAATGACCCCCTCAAGTTTATTAAAACTGGAGCAGATATGCACTGCAACCAATCATCTTCTCTGTCTCATTTTCAAATCTTACCTGAGCAAAGTGAAGAGAGATGCTAATTGGTTGCCATGGGCAACTGCTCCAGATTCTGGTTGCTCTAGTTTTGATAAATTCCACTCGGAGTGTCTATGTGTTTGAAATTCTCATGTAAACTGGAATGTGTCTGCCCATTTACACATTCCTATAGGCCACTGATGCAGCCCACAACAAAGTGACAAGCCAAAAGGAATGTATTGTTGGGGGAAAGTTGACACAACCGGGAAGTGCTTGACCACTTAAGCCCCTGTGTGAGTGGGGCCTTATGCTGCACCTGGGGCTTCCTGTTGTAAGAACCTGGGATTCTTGTGACAGCAATCTCAGGTGTGGCCATTCAGTTGCAAGCACTGTACCCATTCAAGTTAAATGACAATGACCCAATTTGTCAGCAGCAGTCGTATATGGTACGATTAACATGGGGTTCAGGATAGATGATTGTCCCTGGACACAGCATAGATGCGTCGAGGGACAATCATCTATCCCAAACTGCATGTATTCGTACTATGCACAATTGCATGTGGACTTCTGCTGACAGATGCAGTGGCTGTCGTCCTGTCATTAACTGGAATGGGTACAATGGCCGCATCTCAATGGGCACACCCAAGATTGAATGCAGCCTTATACAGTACTAGTTGGCAGCTTGTTTGTTTTTTGTCAAAGCAAGAGAAACAAGTAAAAAGACAAAACAAGCAATAACTGTTTACAGTGAAGTCATAGAAACATTTATGATTTTAGTTTACCATACAATAACAGCTCTGTCACCCAAAGCTCAGTATACTGAGACGCCGCAGCCGGGACGGATCCCGACACTGTCTGGATCCACCCAGCTGCGTGAGTGACAGCTGGCTCTGCCTATCTAGAGGCTGAGCCAGCTGTACCCGCCCCATCCGTTCCGCCAGTCAGCGCTGGAGGATCGGACAGGGGAGGGGGGGGGTCCCTGCAGGGAGCCGTGAGTGACAGTCACTGCTCCCTGAAGGGACAGGTTTGAGAAGTGAGCGAGCGCCGCTATGTGTTCACTCACTTCCCGATCTATTGAGCTGACCTGTGACAGTTCCATTGTTACAGGTCGGCTAGAACTATGAAGATGAGCGATTTTCACTCGCCTCATAGTTCTCCTTTAGTCCAATATGCACATTGCTATTGTCAACAGAACATACAACAGGCTGACAGCGTGAACGTCATCCAATTCTTACATTAGTAAAGGTGAACTTCTGAGCCACTGTACTACCGCCTTTCTCGCTTAGCCGACTAGCCTGTGAATGATGTGGTGCCTTCACTAGGACACTGCAGGCATCGGGGATGCTGACGCAATCCTTAAAATAAATAAAAAAATTATATAGACAACCATACATTATGTTACAACATAAAGAATACAGGCATCGGTCTCTTTTAAAGAAAATATGGGGGCTGCTATTGCGGACCTCTCCCGACTGTCTTACTGATCCAGAGGTTACGGTACCTTCCGATTCATTTCAATGTCTATGCAGATCTGACTTCACTCTGTTTTTTGCTTCTTCAGTAATAGCAATTTCAGGAGACTTGTTTCAGAAGGTGATAAGCAGTGGCTGCCTCTGTATTTCTCTCAATACATGATTCATTTAAAGCCCAACTACAGGGAAATGAATAGATTTCCCTTTCAGTGGGGCTTCCCCGGCACTGCAAGGGTCAACTTCTTGTTTATACTTAGGGGCCAGGAACAATTTGTTTCACTTACCCGATCCCCACTGACTCAGAAGTCAGCGATCTCCCCTTTTCCTCCCTCTGCTCTGACTGTGGGCTCTCTCAGCATCCCCACGTGCAATGCAGGGCTATTGAGCCTGCATTGTAGTTGATGTCAGCAGTCCTTAGACCACAGATCAAAGGGGATTAGGCAAAAGCTTTTTTTCTGTTGCGTAGGCATAAACAAGTGCAGGGGTAGTTCCACTGCAAGGAAAAACTTTTAATTTCCTCAGAGTTCGGCTTTAAGCAAGTTTAGCTGTGCATTGCATCACTCACCTGTGACTCATTTTGCTCAACTTCAGATGCAGTAAATGGTCGCACACGAAGATATACATGCATATGTTCTTTAGGCTCTGCAGCGCTTTTCTGAAAAGAAAGGAGAACTTACATTCTAGGACACCCTCAAAACAAATGTAATAACAGCCGGTTTGTATTCTGCATATGTTCCCACAGTGTAAGTATGTTTCCTACAGGCAGTCTCTTTCCACATCCCCCCTTCAGAAAGTGCATACTGGTAGGTAAAGGATAAGCCCATCCAACACTGCCCAATTAGATGTGGCCGGTTTAGTTACACATCAGTCTCATGCGTTTCCAAAATGTCCTGGCAAGAACAGATTTTGCCTGGTGCAGAAGTTACGGCACCAGATTTGCCAAAGAAATACGTGGATACACAAGTAGAGGCTGAGAGACTATTAATCATCAGCAAGATAGGGAATGCCTGGCAACAAAAGGAAGATATTCTGAGACCTAGGAGCAAGCCAAAGTCCATCAAAAAATGTACACATACCATCAGTTTTCATTTTAAAGAAAACCTGAACTGGACGAAAACCATTTTAAAAATAGTAGTGCTGAAGTGCAAGCACCTTGTGAGGCCTGAAAGTATTTGTATACAGAGCCCAGAAGCAAGTCAAAAGCAGCATGCTGTTGAGTTTCTTTGACTCACGTCTAACTTGCTGTGATCCGTCATTAATTCACTTCTGAGGTGGTGAAAATTAGCCTATCAGATGCACTGAGCTGCATAACGCCGCTTTTGCAAATCACAGTGACTTTTACGAAGCAAGTAATTCAGAGGCAGAAAAAATGTCTATGTACACGTTTCCTTTCACTGTCTTGCAGGAAAATCAGAGGAATTCTTGTCTTGTGTTTGGGCTGTGCTGGAAAAAATGCATATGGTGTGAATGGGCACTAAGACAGTTGGCATCGGAACATTTGTCCCCATTGGATGATTTATTCTTCTTTGGATTTTTTTCTCACTTTCAAACTCAGTAATAGTAGTCAGCAGGAGAAATGGACAATAAATATTCACTGCAGGGACAGAGATTGCAATAGAAACCTAACAGGGGTACTAACCCTTCACAACTCTAAAAAACGGAGGAAAAAAAAATGTGGCGTCTTTACATTAATGACTTCGCCCATTTAGAGCAAAGAGACAACCCCCCATCCGGACCTACTTCTACTCACCTCTGCAGCACTCCTTTCACAGGTCACAGCAACCGCAACATTAGCGGTTTGTGTCAGGAGCTTAAAAAAGGAGAATTATGGGGTTAGGGCTTTTCCCATATTTCTCCTAAGCGTCACCCTAAGCTCAGTATACCGCGAGCTACAGCTCGCGGTATACCGAGACGCCGCAGCTGAAACGGATCCCAACAATTATGTCTGGATCCACCCAGCTGCGTGAGTGACAGCTGGCTCTGCCTATGGTGAGGCAGAGCCAGCTGTACCCACACCCTCCCCCGTCCGTTTCGCCAGTCAGCGCTGCAGGATCGGAGCGGGGAGGGGGAATCCAGTCCCTCCCGTTACAGCTCTCTGCCGTGACAGGATCGAGAATGCCGGTATGTGATCGCTCACTTCCCGATCTACTGAGCCGACCTGTGACAGTCTCATTGTCACAGGTCGGCTAGAACTATGAGGATGAGTGAAAAGCACTCACCTCATAGTTCTCCTTTAACACAGGGTTTAGTCACCTCCCTCTTTCATGTGACAGTGTTCGGTCCAGGTAACTAGTTATTTCCTGGCAACTCGAGGCAAGGGACTGCATCATGTGATTAGGTCACACGCTTACCTATGCCTAGAAGCACTGGGAATTTTTGGGTGGTTGCAGAGAGAAAGGAGCAGCGGGGGGGGCATTGCTAAGCAAAGGGTTAAAGGGTGGAAGGGTGGCCTACCAAGAGATTGTCACCATCACCCTGAAAAGGCAAAGTGACAATCTTCTTACATATAGAATAGATCTCCTTCAACCAAACAGCGACTCAGAGTAAAAAAGGCTTTTGACTTTCTTCTACAAAATGATGAGTGCAAGGCATTCTATAAAACATGTGATCCGTTTCTGTCTCACCCGGGTAGTGTCAGATTCAGCATCCCCAAACAATGAAAACCTCTCAGACAGATTTGTTCTGATGTCATCAGTCTCTTGTGGTTCATCCCTTTCTGGTAAAGTTATTCCCACTCCAAGATAGGATGGCCTTGAATGAGCATGTTCATCTTCGCTTGGCTTCATACTTTCTAAACATAAGAGGAAGGAAAAGAAAGCATTATTGTAGGAAAAAAAAATGACTGAAGAATAAAAACCAAAGAGCACCATATGCCCCAACATTTAGCACCACACTGCACAAACAGGCCGACAGTAACACAGCAAAAACTACATCAGCTTCAAAATCTTGGTATGTTTCTTGACCATTATCAGATGACAGTCTGATGGACTTCCATACAGTGTAACAAGGGGAGACGTCAGTGCAAACTTTGATTTAAGCAGGCCCTATGGGCACGGGCAAAGCAATTCACCTCCATATAAATTGGCTCAGTTCACATCAGCATGTTGCACCACTACATCCCGTGCTTTATTTTCCCAGTGCAGTGTGATGTACCACGGTACAACCGCATCTCTCCACGCTGTGGCCAGTAAAACTTGATGAACTGTCTTGTGTAACATTTCAATTCAAATTATATTAAAGTCCAAAGGTTTTAAGCCATTTTAAATGCTGATGAAATCACTTAGAATGGATGCTGCTCCTTGATGTTTAAACGTTTTAGTTTCCTGCAGAATCAGCTGACCCCCCTGAGCACTGGCACTAATATCCTGTTTTAGGGTGGCTGCTTACCCTTACAGGGTCCTATGGAGCCAGCCTTGTGTGTGCTAGTAAGCCGTGTGTGTCTCCACAAACACAGCAAGTAACTCATATTATTCCTACCCCTCCTTCCTCTCTTCAAGCTAATGGGTGAACAGTTGCTGGACATAGCGCTCTTCCTTGGGATATTGTACCGGTAAAGATGTTTAGGGAAGCTGAGCTGAGAGAGTTGTAGCCAGATTTTTGAAAACATGATGACTAAGTGTTGGGGCAAAGATTTAAAGAAGTACTTTGTTGGGCAATGTATATTTGTTTGATATTGATTCATTATTGGAAAAAGTTTGAGTTTAATACAAATTTATTTCTGTTATTCATATAGCACTGACAATTTACGCAGCGCTTGTCATACAGTACTAAGGAGGTACGGATAAATACTAGTATCGTTATTGGTGACGATACTGAGTATTTGGGAGAGTACAAATGCTCAGATACCTTCTGCAATACCAAAGGTTACAATAATGGCTCACCGCCCAGATTCCTGATTTGGTTGGGAAGCCAGCTCCAAGCTGTTTGGTCAAACATCCAGCTTGATGCGGATTGGCTTGGAAGTCAGCTTCCTGGGCAATCAAGAAGCCGGGCGGTGGGTAATAACACACCGCCCAGCTTCCCGATTGCCTGGGAAGCCGGCTCCATGCTAGCGAAGTACCGGCGTCGGTAAGTACAAAAAGATAAATATTGGCACTCTTACTCGATACAGAAAAAAACTATATCGGTGCATCCCTATAAAGAACATTCACATCTGTCCATGCCCTTAAGGAGCTTACAATCCAAGGACCCCATCTCACATGCATACACACAGAGCTAATTTAGACAGGAGCCAATTAACCTTCCAGCATGTCTTTGGAGTGTGGGAGGAAACCCACGCAAGCACAGGGAGAACATGCAAACTCCATGCAGATAGTGTCCTCACTTGGAAAGGAACCAGGTACCCTCAGCAGCTGTGCGTTCAGCGTTGCTTGTGAACGGACCCTCAGTGGTCTTCTATTTTCATTTCATGGCTCTAAACACAAACACAGGTTTGCTGATCTTTATGGCTTGTTCACACTACGTGTGGTGACTGGTATTTTTCTGCACCTGATGAATAGCAATCGCTGCCACACAGAAAACAAACTGTTGTCTATGTGCCCTGTATACACCACAACGCTGCCTTCTGGTGGGTTGCAGGAACAACACTGACATGCTGTATATTTTCACAATGCCCCCGAGCTCACCTGATATCAGCGCAGGTCAGATTTGAATGAAATGTCACTGACATTTCAATAGTTTTATTTTCTTCTTTCCAAAAAGTAAACAGTGCCTTGCCCAATGCGCCACATGACTCCACCCCAACGCTGGCAGAGAATAGACGCCATCCTATTTCATATTAGCATGCAACATGTCAACTTACCATTGCATCAGCCTATTTAAAAAAAAAAAAAACCACCACAACACACTTATGATCAGATCTATGAAATAAATAAAAAAAAAAACAAAAAAAACCTGTATAGAGAATGCCGCATTGTTTTACACAGCCATATACAAGAGCCTGAACTGTAACAGTGCAATGCACAGAATAATAGTATGTCCTGGTCACAGGAACATCTGTTATTGTTCTATCATATAAATATTTACCGATCTGTATCCTCCATACACACAATACAAAACACTCTGACATCCCACTGAGCCCAGGACTGTGCTGATACCTGCAGGATCCCAATACAGAGTTAGGATTTAACCCTTAAAGGAGACTGTCATCCCGGGCAAGCTGGGACCTGTAGTCCTACCGACACAGCTATTCACATACTATCCCACTCAGCTACTAGAAAAGCACAGAGAGCTGACCTCACCGCTGTACTCAGGCGGATACCCAGAAAAGGACGAAGCGCTCAGTCTCCCCGGTACCGCCGGCCAACATTCACCCGCCGCCGTCTCTTTTTAAATTCGTCCAATCCAGAGCCGTCGACCGAACTGCATTGTGGGAAAAAGCGTCACAGCTCGCAGCATACGCCTTGTCCTTGTTTCTGCACATGCGCACTAGGTAAGAAACCATTCAATGCAGAGATCTTGGCCGCGAGCGGGCGGTCCCAGCACATGGAGGAACACGCCGATAAACACCTCCCACATTATCAATCATTACACCAGAAACGCCCAGACTCCTCCCACCTCTCTGCTAAGCTGTTCTTTTTTCAGCTTCCCTATTCGCCTATTTCTCAAAAGCCACGCCTACTGGTTGGATTGGATTGATGCTCGCCAATTAGCGCAATTGGCGTTCTCCACGGCGTCTGCTCTCATCTGCTTTACCCCTCTAACGGGAATGACGGTGGAACGGTTAGAGGAGGGGGTTGATAGAGCGGATGGGGGATCGGATCAGCGGTGTGAAGGGGAAGACCCTTCCTCTTGAGGACATGAGGTGGTGGAGTTAACGCTGTGTCGTTGCCCCCCCCCCCGAACCTTTGCTTATCCCTGTCACTGGGCTGCCAATCACAGGCCGCGACGCGCCCCACTGCCCCGTATCCTGGCCAATGGTAGAGGGCGCTGCAAGTGATTGACAGGAGCAGACACCAATGTTTCAGTCGGCAGGTTCAGTCTACACATAGGGGACCTGTGCTGAAGAGCTCATTCCATTTCACTGACTGCATTCCAGCCGCATGATCCTGTACCACGTGAGCCATCTATGGGGTTTGCCATTTGAAGAGCTCCTGTCACTGTTTCATTGTATGGGTTTTGCTTCAAGGGATCATTCATTTTTGTCCATGGCCACCCTCCAAGCACTTCTACTTACCTTCACAGCGATCCCGTGCCACTCCTTCTTACATTGCAACCATTGCAAAATACCTGGCGTAGTGGGAGCTAGAATATCGCCACCTCCAACATGGCATTATGTTTGCCCACTATGCCAGAGCACAGGAGGATGTCATATACCCATTTTGAGGGTTTGTAGAAGTGATCGGACTCATCTGGCAGTCTATGACATTTATGATGTGCGGGACAAATCCTTTGCTGTCAAAGGGTTCATGTGAGCTGTTAACTCTAAAAAAAAAACCTGTATGTAATATCTGTATAAATCATATTAAAGTGAAAAAGTTTTTACACTATACCAAATGCTAGTGAAATTACTTACAATGGATGCTGCTCCTTGATGTTTAAAAGTGTTAGTTTCCTGCGGAATCAGCTGGTCCTCTGAGCACTGGTCCTGATGTCCTGTTTTAGGGTGGCTCCTTGCCCTTGCAGGGTCCTATGGAGCCACCCTTGCATGTGCTAGTAAGCTGTGTGTGTCTCCACAAACACATGGCAAGACACTTCCCTGCTCCCCACTTCTTCCAGCTAGTAGATGGACAGCTGCTGGAGACCGCTCTGTCCCTTATGATCTTGTACTGGACGGGAAGTGGAGATGAGATAGCTGGAGCCAGCTATTTAGAAACATGATGACTGTAAAACAGTAAAAACAATAACAAAAATGCCACTATAGCTGCTACATAGAAATCAGAAGAATACACTCAATAAAAACAATGCTATGAACAACCACAATGCTGTGCTCAGATATATACCCCCAAATATACAATGATGACCCCTACATACAGTATCTGCCCATCGTCCCATAGCCTCTAGAAAGGTGAGTCTGTGATTTGTAGTTAAAACACACAAGCAAAACTAATGAATAAACTCTAAATGGATCCAAAAGACTTTCTACTCAACTGTGTATCTTCATATCCTCATGTGTAGTTTAAACCGTCCACCTCAAATTGAAAAAGCAGTCACTATCCTCATTGGCTTTCTGTTACAGAAAGGTAAACGCAACCTTGGTATATCTCCATGGCCAGAACTCCCCAGCAAGCATACTAGAACTGAAGCCATATATTTTGTTTTGGAAACAGTAAAGGAGGGTTAGAACTAGGGAAAAACTAACTAGAAAAAAAAGGAGGAAGAAGCGCGACGACCTAGCGCAGATAAAAGATGGTAGAGCACTAGGTCGTCGCGCTTCTTCCTCCTTTTTGTTTCCTCTCTAGTACAAACGTCGGACATGACGCACACACTGGGAGCATCACACCAGCGTTGAAACCAATCCAACACCCCCCCCCCCGCAGAGCGCTCACCAACTGGACCTGTCCTTCACAACTTTTTACATATAACTAGGCATGCACCGTTACTAGTATCGGAGCCGATACCGAGTATTTGGGCAACAAATGCTCCCAAAACTTATCCCGATACCGGAACTTCCAGTATCAGCAGCCAGGCGGCGAGTCATTACACGCTGCCCGGCTTCCTGATTGGCCAGGAGGTCGGCTCCGTGCTTCCTCGTCACCGGCTTTCTTAATGGGATTCCCGGTATCGGTATTCAGTATCGGCGAGTACCGGAAAAAAATATCAGTACTCGTACTGGACACTGAAAAACCGGTATAGGTGCATCCCTAGTTATAACGCTGTCAACTTTTTTTTTTTCTCTCTGTGTACCATTGGAACGATTTCCCTTCACTCCCTGTCTAATAGCCACAACAGGAAGTTAGAGGAAATCTCTCCAAAGTGAGGGAAATCCCTGGTGGTCACCAGTGTCCCCACTGGAAGATTTCCCATCTCTTCTGGTTCTGGTGACAACCTAACATTTGGGATTTTCTAAATTTAGATAGAGAGGGTGAATCTCCCTAACGTGTACACAGCAATATAAACCTGACCGGTGTTCTAATCCCTCTCAACTCTATCCAAAACTTTAAAAAAAAAAGTGTTGGCTTCAGCTGAATTTTAAACTGGCCATACACTAATAGATTCCTTTAGTTCAGCCTGCGGGCTAACCTAAAGAAATTTAACAGATTCCTCCATACATGCTAAACAGCATAGATGGAGGTATTCCCCCCACTCCCTCCTGCTGGGTTATTGTATTTTTACAGCCGGCGCCTGCCACTGTCAGGGTACCCGTGCAGTTGATTGGCTGCAGTAAATGTTCAGTTGACAGTTTTTCAACTGGGTTCAGTCTGAATCTAAGCTCATCCCTAATCACATTTATGAGCTTTTAAGTAGAAAGTGCAGAATCCTTGTTTAAGGAAACGGGGCACTGTGAGAAATGTCATCATAAATGCTTCCCTTGGCTTGAGCTGCTTCTCTTCTCTCCCCATAGGGCTGCTGCTGTAAAATGTCACCTGCTCACTGCTGCCATATCCCGAACTCCAATTAACTTTCCCCCTTGGTGTCAGCCCCCATGACTGGAAGCAGGAGCAGGCTTTCCAATCATGTAATCACTCTGACTGGATGTCACATAATCGGGAGCCTGCACCACCAGCTCCTGAGCGTAAATAGTGACCGGGAGCTGTCAGTGACAAGTAATCACGCTTTTAGTGCAGGCCAGCTGGACACATGTATGCATACAGGCCGAGCCACCATGGAATTGGGATAAAGGCTTAGTTCACCTTTTGTATCAAAAACGAAGTTTTCATGATGAAAACATTTTGCTAGCCCCCTGAATATTGGGATGTGGAGCCTGCAGGGGAACTATATTTTCCATGATGCACCTACTTACAGAAACAATGTGTGGGAATTGATCAAAACTGGAGCAGAAGAATCTGGAGCAGTTGCCTATGGCGTGGCAGTGCATTCAAGTCAATGGCACCACAGCCATGCCCCCCGTTCACAGTGCGATCGTCGGCACCAGAGCGCGTCACATCAGTACCTGCGTTCCAATCCAGTGCGATCTGGAAAAAACTGCATGCAGACCCGAACCCCTGTAGAAAGTTTATTCGGATGCTGCCCATTCAGCTAGAGCCGGCAGCTGCATGTAAGCAAAAGGGACAGGATGCTGTGACATCACTGACCTTATATGGCAACATGGCTAGATTTTTTTTCAATGACATTGACTAAATATAGCCATATAAGGTCAATTATGTCAGCACAAGCATGCCACCCCTTTATTTATGCGGGGCAGGGAATGCCCCAGCCTGCAGCTGATTGAGTGGGTGACCCCATTTGTGTTCTGTGCTCAGAAGAGTTAGGGTCCGAACCTGAGCTCATCCCTAGTGGCAGATTGCCGAGGAATCCAACCACTTGCTGTCTGTTTGTTTTATCCGATAACATATTGGGCATAACTGGCATAACACGCTGGGTAAGCGAAGAGAATAACAGCAGTGCTTGTGCTACAGCGGCAGGGTGGACTAACATGTCTCTAAATCACACCTGGCAAAGAACTGCTGCAGAAAGTCTATTACAAAGGTTTTGATGTGATCACTCAACAAAACATTTGCTGTAATCCCTCCCATATTTATCATTAAATTCCTGTATTCCCTATATCATTACTTTTTATTCCTTGTAAACGCCATCCCTGTCCTTGTCACGCAAACACAGAGAGGGAGGGCAATGCAAACTGGGTAAAAACAATGGCAGCTGGGAAGGGAGACCCAATTGGAAATCATGGGGCCACCACATTTGGTGGGAGACTTATCTCAATCCTTCTACCTCCTCATTTGCCTTTTCCTGTGAGTCTTTCTCCAGAGACAAGAGGGGACGGGCAGGCAGCAGTAAAAATTGAGCATATAATCTTACAGCCATAGGCTGCCCACCCTTCTCCAGAGTGTAGCCATAAAACTCAAAGCAGTACTCGCCAACACCCACCTCACCATCTTCAGTAACAACCTTCCCTGCTTCAGTAGTGCGCACCTAGTTCACTACCTGGTGCCATGATGAAACCTCCTTTGACAACTCAGGGGAACTTCAAGCATGCAAAATTCATGTGTTCATTTGTAAGAGATTATTGGATTTAAATGGAATTCAGGGATATAGGAGAGGTTATCCCATAACTGTTGGCGCTTTAGAAATCCTGTATAATAATAATACTCTTCCATCTATTCTGTAAAATTCTCGCTATTTTTAAAGACAAAGAATTGAACTAGGGATGCACCGATACCAGTCCAGATACCAGTGCAGATACTTGGCATTTTCATGATAACTGCCAGGGTTGCAGCTGGGACCTGGCTCTGGCACTCCACCACTGTCCTGAAATCATTAGTCTGTATTGTTTTAGATAAACTGTCACATGGCAATAAACAAAAATGTATCAGTACTTGTAAGTACTTGGGCAAGTATCAGTACTTGTACTTGCAAAACTGGTAGCGGTGCATCCCTTTATTTATAAAAACAAAATCATACATTAAAACAGAGGTGTACAAATCACAGGAGCTCAGTGTGCTTCTTACAAATGACAGCTGCCTCCTAACTTTTGAATTTTCTCTAGTCTAGTCTTGGAGCTCGAAAAGTATCTGTACTTGTACCTGTACCGAGTACCGTACTTGGTATCGGTGCATCCCTAAATTGAACCATATAATCAGGACAACCCCCCTTTCCTTTTACTCCTCTTATTTTCCCCCAGCTCCAGTATAGGCAAAAAGAAATCCAAAAGTTTCCACAGATAACTCCGGGATAAGAATCTATTCCTCATCACCGATTACCTTCATCATGTTATTCAAATTAACAATCACTTTTGTTTTTCATTTAACAAGTCTATTTGGGGCTAGGTGCTCTCAGAGATAAAAATAATGTGTAATGAGAAGTCAAAAGCCACATCATCCCAAAAGTTTGGCCTTTTTTAGTACTTGATTGGGGGACCCCCTGGGAGTACCAGGTGCTGTGGTTTGTTTTCTGTTTATAGAGGATGGGAAGTTTTTTGTGGGCTATAGATAAAGCAACCAATGGGAAACTATGAGCCCATCTCTTTTGCTTGAGTGATTAGTGATAGGTGTGTTAGTCGGCACAAAGGTGGAGGTTTTCCAATCGGTCCATCTCATTTTTTCCCTTCCCATTGGTCAGTGCAGACTCTCCCTTGTGTCCCTGCTGTGATTGGTGGAGGGATATATAAATACTGTATAGGGTGACTGTGTTTTACTCTACAGTTTGCTTGTAGTTTGATAAATGTGGTCCAAAACATTACTATGCAAAATGGAAGCTTGTCTGTTCTGCACTGCCATTCTTAAGTGAAAGAGCTATTATTACAGACAAGGACTTGTGTGCAGATGTACTATGTTTATGCATACTTGATGCTCCTCTGAGTTGCTGAAGTATGTTTCATCCTGGCATCGGGGAGTGGACAATGTCCTTGCAATAAATAATCATGTCAGCCGTTGCACAGTAGATCTCTGTTATGAAGTACACTATTATGAATGCAGCCGTATATTTTGTCTGCACCTGTGAGGTTTTATGTCCATCTTGAAATAGACTATTCATTCAATAGCATTAGAATGCATTTCCATTTATCCTGGTGAGATGCCTGCATTATATTTTGTTATATTTTTTACTTTTCATTAAAAAAAAAAAGAATTACAAGGCAACATGAATAACTGGAAGTAATAATCAAATTTGATAAATGAGGCTCTTATGTTCAGGGCACGTCAAATCTGTAACCCAACAATGAAGGAATCTTCATAGCCTAATAATGCTCTGCTATTCCACTCACTGATTAGAGTGAAGGCTTTTTAATTGCTTGAATCCCTTCTCACCAAAACCTGTATGGTTATACTGTCCCATCGGGTTTGAAACCCTATTCCATAGAAGACTTGGTTTACATACACTGCACTGATGATAGCCAAATGCCCTGAAACAGCTTCTTGTGGCCTTTTGGCCAAGATCAAGTGTAGTATCTGTCCTTATCAGTTTTTGGGGAAGAAAGATGCCGTCTTTGGACCGGGGGATGGCAGTCTAGTACTTCCTGGAGTAATATGTGGGTGCTGGGGGGTTCCTTTCCACCTGGGTAGATTCTGACCTGGTGCACCAGGCTTGTCCCCAGTTGTAGGCAGGAACCTGTACAGTGCTAATGCCTTCTGGTAGGAATGGGGCTGCCCTTGCCTAGCCAGAGGCTGGTGGTGCAAGGATCTCATGGGGATGTCCCCCCTGGGATTGGTGTCCCAGGGGTACCAGAGAAACACAATGGGAATGGGCCCCGCAGTGTGGCACCTGGCACATGGTCACATCACCATAATGCTTTTCTAGCACACGACTCTTAGGCAGGCCTGGCTAGTCTGGGGAAGTTTTTATACCAGCCACAAGGCTTGCCGAGTCTTGCACATGGCACCATATTTATTGAAACCACTTATATTTGCACAAGCACTTGTTAACTCCACAGACTACAGAGGGTGCAGGTCTCTCTGGGTCTTTCCCTGATGTTGGGGGGAGGATCTGTAACCTTCACAGGTCTTTTTCCTTCCTCCACTCAGGGGTTTCTTTTCGGGAGAGCCCCTACCAAGTATTTGGAGTACTGGAGAGTGGTTCCGGATGTGCATCTGGCCTATATGGTCATACTACCCCATACGTTTATATTTTAAACCTTCAAGTCATAAGGAATTGGTGCAACACTATTCCTGACCACTAGGTGGCATGAGATACTTAGAAAAGATACCATATGCAACTAGAAGAACGAGTGTCCTAAAACTAATCCTTTCTGCATTGTCTGTGAGACATCACTGATCAATACGACAATAAATAGTATAATAAATAAACAAAGCTTTAAGTGCACCTCCATGGTTTTAACACACTTTGAAGTGTTACAACTTGGCACCAAATTAATATAACATTGATTGTTTTTAATAGATTCTCCAATTTAATCAAGGATTCTTTTTTTTGTATATCAATGAAATAAAATCGTATTACAATGCATTTAGTGAAACAAGAACACAATCAAAACCAGAGTGCGCCTTCCCTTATGTAGTGACACTTTATTAATATAAAAACAAAAGTAAAAATATACTTGTAAAAGTTGTGAATGACAAACCTTTTTTCATCGATAGTAAGCAGATGTAGCTGTAATCCACTTGGTAACTGTGAGGCCTTGTTCACACCAAGCGCGTTCCAGGAGCAGAGCAGAGCAGTTACAGACCGGATCAAAACTGCGTCCAATGTAATTCAATGGTATTTTGAGCTCTAGTTCACACCGCAGGGTTCAGTTCCAGAGCATGTAAAAACAACTGCAGCGAGCCCTATTTTACCTGCTCTGGAACGCATGCAAACGCCCTGAAACGCACTAAATTAAAATATATATATATATATATATTTTTTTTTTAACCAAAAACGTCCCGGAACGCATCAAAACCGCGGCAAAAACGCGGCACAACCCACTGCACTGCGTGTGCAGAAACTCATGCAGATCTGGTCTGCATTTGGTGTGAACAAGCCCTGACTGAAAGAACTTTCTTATATATACCAAAGTGTGAATGTTATCGGAGCACCATGAAATCCATGATTAAGGCCCCATTCACACCTGACCGTTTTGTAGCACGTCCTACGCTCGATGAACGCTCTACAAAACGGTAAAAAAAATAAATAGCATTGTAGTCAATGGTATCGTTCCCACCTGTCCGTATTTCCGCCCGTCCCGAACGCACTACAAAACGGCCCACGCATGAAAAGGTCCCGGAGCGTTTTTTGCTGCGTATTGGTCCGTTTTGTAGGGCGTTTTCCATTTGTATACTGCCAAGTAGCCTTTGGAATCGCGCGACGGTCGCGCGACTTTTTTACCGCGAATCGCGGTAAAAAAACCGCGTGACGGTCGCTCGACAGACGCGCATATTACAATACGCATAGGTGTGAATGGGGCCATAGAGAAGGTTGTGTACCAAAACTTGTTGAATGTGTTAGAAGGGCATTTGTCAGAGAAGCATTCAAGAAGCCAATAAAGAATTTTCCGAGATCCAAAGCTGAGATGGGAGACACCATCCATTTGACAACATAGACGTCTGACTTGTTTTGACCTACATTCACCTTCCTTCTGAGGAAGCTTATGAGAATTGTATATAGGGAAAGCAATTCAGAAGCAGATTAATACCCATGTACAAAGCCCCTAGCTTTCAAGCTGATCCCAGTGGAGCCTCTTGGAACCTATGGCCAGTCTGTACACGGGGTTTTGACTTCTGCTACACGGCATTTAGGGCACCCTAGGGTGACATCTTCATCCTTTCAGTGAGAAGTTGATCCTGCACTTGCTGCAGCGTCTTTTTGCAAGATGTGGGCTATTCGGCATTACCTGGGATCTTGTCAGCAGTATGGTGATGTCACCCCCTGCAGTACGAAAAATAACAAATCCCAGAATGCGCTTCAAAAACACACTCCACTATCACACATACAGGAGGATTGTAGAGCATCAAAAACTACTTCAGCTTCATCATTTTTGTTACGTGGTTTGACCATTTTCTTGATATCTTACATGGACTTCCATACAGTATAAAAGTGATAAAAGTGCAAACTAAAGCGGATACTGGCATTCAGTGCAGTGCTGCTTAAATCAGATGCCTTGTTGTGTGTTGGTGTGTGTGGAGTTGTTTAGCTCAATGCATCTCATATATACTGAGACAGAGGGTCACCTTGGTACTGATCTGATATACTGTACACTCCAGCTGCTCCCTTATGGCACTCGGTGCCTGCTAGGCTGATCTGTCTACTGCCAGTTTAGGCCCCATTCACACTAAGCAACATTTACCTCGAGCGGATTTCCGTGCGAAGGGATAGTGTGACTGTTCGGGCGACGATCGCGCAACCTTCACCGTCGGGCTGCATGCAAAAATAGAAAAATTGTGTTACATCTGCGGGGAAAAGTGTCCTGCACAAGTGACGAGCGACATGGGGCAGTACAATAGAACAGCTCCATTGAAAATCATTGGACGGCGACTTCTCGCGATATCGGGCAGCAAATATGCGCGATATCGCGGCAGAAATTGCGCGATTAAACGCCCAGTGTGAATGGGCACTAAGACTGCACTTGCACATTGACATGAAATTCTGCAGTCTGGACTAGGTAGTTAGTCTGAACTAACCCATAGTATGTGGGTCTGATAATCCACCCCTAACAAATTTAAGCAGGACATTCGGAAATAGCTAAATACGCAGTTGAAACCCAATATACTGTATGTGTACTTTTTTGCCTGCCAAAAGATTTTTAATTCTGTGATTTACATACATTTCTTAATGGGAACCTGTTGTAAGGTAACCATCGTTGACCTCCTCTACTGAAAACACTAGTTTCCTGGTGCTAAACACGCAGTCTGCTGGCTGTCTCAGCGGAGCCCGCCGCGTCCTTTTTGCTGATGCTCCAGGCTGTGGATGGTCCCTCGTGGTCCTCACATACAATGCATGGCTATCATATACACAGATGAAGGAAGCCTGCCAAAGCAAGGAATTATTACACCTTTTTGCTTTACCCCTAGACCCATCCAGCAATCATATTCTCCCTTTACCTCAATACAGTATGGGAGCATTGCTAACCTCTTTCTGAAAATGTTACTTGTCTGCCTGTAAAGTTGACCCACTAGATTCAGTAGATTCAGTACACTGACACTATTCATTTACTTGCTTTCAGTATGGTCAGAAAGCTGGTGTGGGCTAACTGACCGACCATGCTGCGCAGCAACCACAGGATGGACTGGAACAGGACCTAATGCTACATGCGCTTGGTCCCTTGGATTCATTAAAGATGTTACATATGTGGTGATACTTCTTTAATCATGCTTGAAGCAAACCTAGATCCATAAGCCACCATTAAAAAAAGCATGAAGGGTCCAACTCGATGGATGCCTTGGTCTTTTTCTGCTGTCACTTTTTCAAGTTTCTATATTAACACACAATAACACTTGGTATTATGTAGCATAATAGTATGAACGAACCCTCAGTGTGTTTATCAGCAACTAGATTTTCCCCTTTGATTGCCAATTGCAACACATTCCTTCTCTTCAGGTTTATATACATGAACCCCACTGAGAAAAGCACCACAGTAGGGAGGTTTCATAGCAGTATGATTACAATGCACAGCATAATACTATGTTCCAGTTACCGAACTCTGTATTGTCAAAAGAACATCTATTATTTTTCTGTAATATAAGTATTCACCAGATCTGTATCCTCCTTAAACCAAATACAAAACACTCCGACATTAGAAGAGCACACCTTACTGACTAACCCAGGACTGTGCTGATGCCAGCAGGATCACCTTTGCAGAGATCCCAATACAATGAATGTCCTCTCGGTACATCCCCCCTATACTGAATGTCTTCTATATGCATCCCCCCTTATATTGAATGTCCTCTATGTACACCCCCCCTGCACAATTTGAGAAACAAAGAAAAGTAGCTTGTGTAGCAGATTCTGCTACAGGCATACCGCATTTTTTCAATGCGTGGGAAAAAACACGTCATCCTGGCCGCGTTTGGGGTGCCATTAACAAGTAATGGCACCTGTAACGGAAGTTTCCATACCCTGGTCATTTAGAGGGGAATGAAGGCCAGCCTCCTCCCCACTGACTATGGACCGTGGCCTTGATTAAGGTTTTAAATTGCCAGTGGGGCTAGTATTGTATTTTGTCCCAGACCAAACATCTGAACCTCTCAATGGAACTCCCATGTGGACCAGCAGGACTTATTACCAATCTTTTGGAACTCTTAGGTGGACACTTTATGTGCCATGTCACGCTGGTGCCACTAGGTCTGAACCAATTCCCTCCTACAATAGGCTCCCTGTTGAGCTAAGTACATCTTCCTCCCTGAAAAATCTACTGCTGTGATCACCTTGCTAATCCCTTTATCCCGTTACCCTTTTGTTCCTTTAAGTTGGTTTGGATGGATTTTCAGAAATGTAAATTTTTTGAAAATAATGTAATCTTACCTGGGGTGGAGGACTCTGTGGGCTATAAAATGTGTGCTGTTTGTTCAATAAAGGAGTTCCTGTTTTACCCTAACATTGGTTCTGTTTGATGTTTAGGGTAAAGTAACCAACTCTGCTCACTTCTCGGGCCTTTTGGCTAAGATCAAGTGTAGTGTCTGTTCTTATCAGTGCTCAGGAGGGGAAATGTGCTGTGTTTCTGGCCTTTTGGGAGGGATGACTGGCTGCATAAAATGCTGCCTGAGATGATGGTGGGTCCTAAAGGATCCCTGTCGTGGGAAGGAGACCAAAAGAAGTGTCCAGGGGGTCAGGAGTACTTCCCTAGTGTCCGAGATTTGGTGGGGTCCAGTGCCTCCTGATTTGAACGGGACTACCTGGTCTGGCCATGGGTGGGAAGGCAGAGAGCCTGCGGTGTCAAGCCTGTCCTAGGACTGGCTGCCCGGGGGACCCCCACTAGTGTAAATGGCACATTGGCCACGACACCTGTTGCTTTTTTCTGCACCTCGCCTCTTGGGCTAGGCCTTTTGGCTGAATCCAGGGGTCATTTTTATACAATGGCACTTATTTATTTTTTTTCTCCATTGTACGTGCATCTGTCACTTTTTTATGTGTGTATTTTTCACTCTCACAGGATGGAGGGCAGTGGTGGAACTATTGCAATAGCGACCCAGGCGGCCGCTATGGGGTACAGGGGAGCCCAGCCAGGACCACCCTGATGGAGGGTGTGGGTCTTCAGGCCTACCCTGAAGTCAGTGGGGAGGATGTGTGGCCATTAGGTTCCTTCCTCCCCTAAAACAGGGAGCATCTCTTTAGGAGAGCCCCCCAACCTAATACTCGGTGGTGAGCTTTGGCTGACCATGAGGAATGGGTCCGCCTGGTTTCACCCAGGTGGATATGAGTTCCTCTCCCTTATCAGGAGCTTTGGGGGTCAGGGAAGAACCCTATCCCTTTGGGAGATGGACCAGTTAGACACACCCTTGTGCATTTTGCTGTGTGTTTCACTTGCACTTTTTCTGTTCAATTTGGGTGTTCGTTAGCACACCCCACGGGCTAAAAAAAAGCCCTCTGCTAGTAAGTTCCAGCACATGGAGCTAGCTCTAACGGCGCATCCAGTCGGGGTAGAGGCGTTGCAATTACAGCCCTGCAAGTGCATTGCATGTTTTTGACATGTTCCGTGAATGCACGTCAATGCGCGCGTTTGGCGAGCATTCACAGAACTTGAAGGTGTGAATGGGGACTAAAAGTCCTCAGCATTCTTTATTGATTAATAGCCATTATTTTGCAGGGGTTCCCCAGAACTGAAGATTGTTATCTGGCTAGAATGGTTGACAAAGGTTGCTATAGACTCTAGAAATAATGAAGAGGTTTAGCAGAGGGGCGGAGTGTCAGAAGTCACGTGATTGCTCACTTAGCCGGCTGCAGCAGCTCCATCACAGCAATTCTAGTGTGCTCGCTCACGTGCGCGCCCCCGCCAGTGCCGCCACTAACAATGCGTAGTGAGCTTGCGCAGTACAAACTCCCGAGCAGCGAACTGACAGGCTGTCCCGGTGACAGCGACCAGCCTCAGCCAGGCCCCCGATGACGTCACCCTCCATCCTGGGGCGCCTGTGTTTGCAGTGACGCCCCCCCCTTGCACGTTTTAGTTATGGGGGATCCTGCGCAGCCTGAGGCGGCTTCTGCTCCACGCCTGCAGAATGGCTTCTATCTATCGGAGCCCCCAGTGCTGATGAACGGGGAGAGCAGCCGAGTGCCGAGCGAGCATGGTCCGCTCCGAGCTCACCCGGATTGCCTGCACCAGGGATCCCCGGCCAAGAAGAGCAGGATGAGGAGGAGGATGGATTCGGGCAGGAGGAGCAGACCCCGTAAGTGTGACAGCTGACTGCTGGGGGGGGGCTGTCACTGTGTACCTAGGGGGCAGCCATTGTTTCTGTGTAATCTGATATCCTGTCACAGTGGATTGTGCAGCAATCGTACGATCTTAGCTGGGTACACAGTGTTGCATTGTGATAAGCCATGTTCGTGCTGTGCCATTCAGTGTTGCATTGTGATAAGCCATGTTGGTGCTGTGCCATTCATTGGATTCAGAGTTTTGCATTGAGGTAAGGCATGCTGACGCTGTACGTTGCTGTGCCATTCATTGGATTCACAGTGTTGCATTGTGGTGAGGCATGTTGGTGCTGTGCGTTGCTGTGCCATTCATTGGATTCACAGTGTTGCATTGGGGTAAGCCATGTTTGGTGCTGTGCCATTCATTGGATTCACATTGTTGCAGTGTGTTGTGCTGTGCGTTAACTTGCGTTGCAGCCCATTCATTTAAATGTTGTGCCTAAGGGCTCATGCACACAGGTTCCTGGGGTCATGCAATGTCAAATATGGGTGTATTTCCCCATCCAGGAGCTACAGGTGCTGTATAGAAATCAATGGCTGTACACGGGTATACGCTAGTAGTTGTGTAAACATGCGCACTGTACGTGCATGTGATTTCACAAATACCGGTGTACAGCCATTGATTTCCAACACCTGTGACTCCTGGATGGGGAAATAAACCAGAAATTTACCTTGTATTGTCTCAGGTTCATGCATAATTTATTTAAATGGTATGGTAGTGTATTACCATGCATTGTGGTGTACTGCAATGCACATCCTTGGCAAGGTGCATTGGGTTGTCGATATGAATAGCACTGCAGCACACCAGTGCGCACTCGCATGCATGTTTCCACAGTACAAAGGTGTGAACTCGTCCTAAGGCAGCGCACATTAGCACGCAACATAACATGCATCTGAAGCAGACATGTGAATAGGGGCCCATTTATATCATCGCACTGCACAATACCGCTAATGCATGATATATGTGTTGGTGCAGTGCAGTACCATTCATTCTGAATGGCACCCCAACACACCCTGCCAACAGATGTATATTTCAGTGCACCACAATGCACTAATGTCCATTGCAGTCGGCTGCATTACAAAAAACAGTACATGAATCCTTTTTTTTTGCCACATTAGGCAGACCGTTCAAATGAATCTCGCCTAACACATGGCATAACGGGGATGTTAGTGCGTCTATACTGAACATGAGCGATGGGGAGAGCATGTCAGGTAAAGGAAGTTTGATTGCACTATGTGATATGGAAAATGGTCAAAGTTCTACTGGCCACATATAAGTGGAGTGTAGGATTGCCTGGAAAGAGGGGGCGTTTAGGTGCACCCAGAGTGTACTGAGCGCCCATTCATTTCTGACAATGGGTAAGATGGCCTGCACTGTCCAGTGGCTGAACTCCAGGGCCGCTTTACACCTACGCACTGCAGGAACATGCACGTTAAGGAGCAGGTTAAGGCAACGTATATTACATATGTTGATGCATTGTGGTGCCATTCATTCATTTTGAATAGTATCATAGTGCGTTGCTGTGAGAATGTTGTGACATGTCCAATATTTGGTGCGTTTAATGGGCAGGATGCACGATAAGTTGCAACACGCGTGCATTATCATGGCGCACAAATGTAATTGGCCCCTTCATTTTCATCCTGACGTGATCTAGAGATGTGTGTGCTGGGGGCTATAGAACCCTTTGTAGAAGAAAGCATGCCAGCTATGCAGATGTTGAGCACACAACGTATGCATTTATACCGACACCTGCTGTGATACCTCTGTACAGGCAAGACTACAGGTCCATAATGTCTCAGCAGCCGGGAGCGTAGCACATAGAGGTGCAGCCGGGAGCGTAGCACATAGAGGTGCAGCCGGGAGCGTAGCACATAGAGGTGCAGCCGGGAGCGTAGCTCATAGAACGTAAGCAGCCAGAAGCATATCACATAGAGCAGCAGCCAGGATCATGGCACATAATGCAGCAATATACAGGTGAATCTCGATTAATTAGAATATCGTGCAAAGTTCATTTATTTCACTAATGCAACTTAAAAGGTGAAACTAATATATGAGATGGACTCATTACATGCAAAGCAAGATAATTCAAGCCGTGATTTGTCATAATTGTGATGATTATGGCTTACAGCTCATGAAAACCCCAAGAACCCCAAATCCACAACCTCAAAAAAGTAGATTATTACATGCAATCAATAAAACAAGGATTGTACATAGAACAATATCGGACCTCTGAAAAGTACAAGCATGCAGATGTACTCAGTACTTGGTTTGGGCCCCTTTTGCAGAACTTACTTGCAGAAATTACTTTTGCACGATATTCTAATTATTCGAGTTTCACCTGTAGTGCATCAGCCAGGAACATAGCACATAGCTCTGCAGCAAGGATCATAGCATATAGTGCACCAGCTAGGATCATAGCACATAGCTCTGCAGCCAGGATCATAGCTCATAATGCAGCAGCCAGGATCATAGCACATAGAGCCGCAGCCAGGATCATAGCACATAGCTCTGCAGCCAGGATCATAGCACATAGCTCTGCAGCCAGGATCATAGGATATAGTGCATCAGCCAGGATCAAAGCACATAGCTCTGCAGCCAGGCTGCCAGCACTCCCCCCTCTCTGTGTATAGGGCTCTCCAGCCTTCCCATCAGCAGCATACAAGCCGGGGGTGGATTGGTGAGAACACAGTCAGTAGACTGCTTAAAATCAATGTGGTGTTAAATGCCAGACTAGATCAGCCAATGAAACGAGCCGAAAGCTAAGCACACCTACTGACACCATGGGAGGCTGGGCTGCTGCTCAGCCAATCAGGAGGCAGGAAGCATGGCTTTTGTGGCTGCATTGTAAATACCATGTAGAGAAGGCACAGTTCACCGGGCGTTTCACAATTTATATGCAGGAAAGGGAGAAAAAAAACCCGTGACCTTGTTCCTAGTGATTTCACACCAGACAGTCTTGAAATGCGAAGGTGCTGCTCACATCTCTTCGGATCGTCATTCTGTCAGTGAAGCATTTGAACAGAAGAGCTCCTACATTATACATACAACAATGAAGCTCATTGATGGCAAGAAACATTGTAAGTACAATTGTCAGTGCAGCCAAGGATTGCTGTGCCCATCACTGGTGACATGCAAGCACAGCTTTATGTGTCTACAATGGTGCACTGCAAGAAACCAAGCCAAGGCAATGGCAGTATAATGTGCATGGGGACACCACTGATTCATATATATGGTCAGCTGACACTGTGTGTGTGTATATACATGCAGTGATCCATCTTAAATAACGTATTTTCCTTTTTCCTACACTTTGTTTTATATAACGATTATTATTGTAATAATACTACGTTCACATTTGCACCTAGTACTATGTAAATCTGCTGTAATAAGCATCTAGAAGTATCTCTCATATAGTACATTTTGATACATGGTATTGATGCTAAGTAGAATTATGTTAGGTTTTGTAAAAATGTAGTTGTGATATACAGTATGATGACATAAGCCACGTCATTTTACATTCAATATACCTGTGTTCTTGCTGGTGCTTGGTTCTTCAATAACAGGGTGACAACATAGATTACCCTGCTTTTGATTGCGCTGCAGTGTTGCCACCCTGTTCGGTGCGGTATCATCGGAGATCTCAGCGTTGTCACTGCTCCTCAAGGCCAGTTAGCGTTGGCCATGTCTGTCTCTGGTTGCGATTGACCACATCACCTGGAGAGAGAAGTGACACTGAGCACCCTCCTTTACCCTCTTCCGGCTCCGGTGGCTAAAGGAGCACTGAAGCCCCAGTGATGATGTCATAGGGGCTACAAAGAGGGTTGCTAGTGCACCTGATTTAGGGACAGTCAAATAGAGAGTCCCACCGCACTCTTGACCGAGAAGCCCCATACAATGTGGGGAGGGTGCTGAAGTGGCAGCGGATGGCGCCACCAAATACTTGCAAAACAGAAAAATGGTCACCGGCACTCCAGGTTTTCTCCTGATGTAGGGACCGGACAGGTTCCGAAACGTTGCCACGCATGATGATATGACCTGTGAGAATGAATAAAAGGATTTAGTTTTGAAGGAAACCTAGAGTGCTGGTGACCATTTTTCTGTTTTGCATGAATTAGGGACAGCTGAATTTTTAACACCGTGTCCGATGAGCTGCATTTTTCTGCACACCACAACACATGAATGGCATGAAGAAGGGACATAGAGAACAATTGTTTTTCTGGTACTCTGTTCACACCATACATGTGCAATGGTATGCAGAGAAACACAGCTCAATGAACATGGCGTGAACATAGCCTAAATGGACTTTAAAATTGAATTCCAGGCACAGAAGCCAACATGCTAACAATACCTCCATCACCCTCTTGCTAATGACTGCATTAATGCCCAAAATACTTCCCGACTTTTGTGGTCAGGTGATTGGCTATGTCCCTACTCTTGCTGATTTCTGCAGTGCAGGATGAGATAGTACTTCTGGGGTGCCTATGTCACTACTTGGTGACATGGACACTTCTCATTGGGTTCATTGGTGTGTACTTGATGATGTCATGTTGAGAGGTGAGACCCTTTCTTGGTGGGCCAAGACTGCAGTGGTAGATCACCGGTCTTCTGTCTCAGAAGAGGTGCCATTAAGGGTCACATGACCGCAAATTAAGGTGAGTAAAACAGGCTTATGCTGGCCATACGCCTATATGGCCTTGCTAGTCGGCTCCGCTGGCTCTCAAACGCCTGAACAATGCCTGCTTCCAATCAAATTGTTCAGGTATTTTAAGAGCCAGCGGGGCCGACTAGCAAGACACTGAAGCTTGGCCCAGCGGGAGATTCCTCCATCCACACAGTTTAGCATAGATGGAGGAATCTGTTGCACTTTTTGCATCTGACCATAGAAAATCTGCAGATAATCTCTAGGTGTAGGGGCAGCTTTAGAAGGGCAAAAATAGGCTAGGAAGCCAGCCTCACTTGTTGGTAAGCAGCCCGGCTTCCTAACCAATCAGGAAGCTGGGCGGCATGTCATGACTTGTGTACCGGCGTCATGATTGGTCAGAAAGCCACGCTACCTAACAACAAGTAACACCGGTTTCCTAGCCAATCAGGAAGCTGGGAGGCAGGTCATGATGTGGCCACCCTGCTTCCTGATTGGTTAGGAAGCCGGCTTCACCTGTTGCTAGGCAGCCGCGCTTCCTGACCAATCGGGAAGCCAGATGGCACCTCATGATTGGCTAGGAAACCGGTGTTACCGGTGGATCAGGAAGCCAGGCAGCCTCGCCAAGTGAAGCCAATGTGCTTTTGCTAGAACACCAGCTTTACAGGCATTCAGGAAGACGGGCGACGGGTCATGATCCGGCTCCCAACTTTCTGATAATCTAGGCACACAACACTGGTACTTGGTATTATTGAGTACCGAAAAAAAAGTATTGGTGCATCCCTAGAGAAAATCGAATTCTGGGCATCCAGGGGCTACATTAGATACTCTGAGCAAGTGTAAAGTGTATGTGGGAATTAGGTTTGTATACTAGAGATAATTGAAATAACCTAAACCCAGGAGACTTGTGTGAATGAGGGCTTGCAAAGGGATGGACCACTAACAAAGTGTACAGTTTACTATGTACAAATCAGGTATTTCTGGTTTGGAGGGGTGTTTCTTAAAGTTTGTGGCTTTGGGCTTTGGACTAAATTGGGGAGTTTTTTTACAATTGTCTAGAAAAGTAAAAAATATTTGCTGAACTGGTGATGTTTTTGGACTTTTAGATGTCCCAGAGGCTAAAAGAGAGCAGTATGTCAACATGCAGAAAGTGAAGATTGAAGGGACAGTGGGTTAAAGGTTACATTGCGCTGATTGCTTTTAAATAGTCAACAGAGAGTGATCATAGTATATACAGGACTGTCATTGGTAACCCAAGTCAACCCGTTGTCTAGTGCACCTGAAAGGTGCTGCTGTTGTCATACACAGTACATAGAGATACTAGATGGCTTGTGTAGAAAGCTTTTGTCCGTAAAGCAATACTGTTGTGTGATCACACAATAGTTCTTCAGCTAAATATAAAGTGACGCCATGTCATTGTATCATCAAGCCACAATGAAGGGTAACCTTTGAACTTTATGGAACTGATTCACTTTGCCCTGAGTCAGTTTAAAGAATAACTCCAGGCATTTAAAACCTATACACACAAAAGATACACTCACCTGATCCTCGCCTCCCTTCCCCTCCGGGTGTGATAAGTCCCTCGGCACCCTCGCCTCTCATACAAATGAATGGACCTTGCATAGACGTGATGAAGTCAGTGGGCTTAGACCACCGGAGCCCAAGGGAGAAGAGGCTGCAGGAACTGGTCTAGCAGTCTGGCGGAACCGAGCTTTGGGTGAGGTATATCTTTCTTTTTATTTTAGACCCTAGACCAAAATGATCGGTTAACCCTTGCAGTACTGGTGTAGCCCCACTGCAAGAGCTCATACCCGGTTCAATACCCAGAGTTGTTCTTTAAATGCTGATTTAGATTTGGTGCATGGAGTTGCAGTATTGCGTAGTATTGCTGGTTGTCAACACCCAGTACCTTTTTTGAGTCACCTGTCCACCTTGTCGCTTGTCACCGCCGCCTGTCCCTGAAGCGAGCCTCCATCCGAATATCTGGTTGCGGGGAGGAGATCGAGGGTAGAGGAGCCACAGGTTAGTTCTGCTGTCAATCAACCTGTTGGGCGGAGAGGAGGGACGTGGCCTGCCGCATTGCTGTGTGTGTGTCTATGAACGCCCACAGCCTCTTGCAGGCAAGGCCAGGAACGAGCACCCACGGGTGCCTTCTTAGCTCAGCTTAGCTGATGGAGGCACCCATGCAGAGGGCGGGGGAATGGCGCTCCGGGGAGCCACTAGAAAACAAGAAATTGAACATTTGTAATAAAAAGAACAGGATTTCTTGTTGTATGGGCCTCCTATTTATAAAAAAAACACACAAAGCTTTAATATTACTTTAAAGTGAAAAATCTTTTCCCCTCCCCCCAATGTCAATTAAAGCACTTACCTTAAATTATGTTACTTAATTTCCTTTTCATCTGTCCCTCCAGCGCTGCGGCGGGTCTCCGATCCAGCGCTGACTCCTCTGAGCTTGCTGGCACTTCCTGTCCCACGGTGTCTGCATGTGGGATTGCGGGTGCACGCGTCCATAGACTTACCTTGTGTGTCTCCTCGCGTCCCGGCCAAAAATGTGAACTGCGCATGCGCCCGCCCCAAGGTGCTTTGCGGCCGCCCGAGAATTTTCACATTTTCGGACGAAAGCGCGCGGGGAAAACACAGGTAAGTATTAACCCATTTCAAAACATTTTTTTTACACTTTTTGCATATGTCTACTTCTTGCTAGCAGTAGATATATGCAAAAAAAACGGAGGGTTTAATAACCCTTTAAACACTAGAAATACTGTGTGAAATACTGAAAGAAGTACTGTATGCTTAAAGTCTTGCTGCCCTTCCAGAGTAATCAGTGTTCGAAATGCTACAAAGATTCGGGAGTTTCAGACACCACCCTGTTCTTGCCTATGGTGGATCATTATTTAAAATTGCTGTGCTTAGTATGAATATACTTTAGTATTACATTTTAATATTGATCCACACCCTGACTCATCAAACATGTGTTCCTTTTATTTTCTGGAGATGTTGTTTACATAGTGAAAGTTTTAATTTTATAACATTCCTTATGTCTCATATTCTTAATCTTTTAGTAAAGATGTCCTCAGATTAGGGTTTATGTCTATGAGCAGGGAAGTAGTTTGTATGCCAGAATCACCTTGGCCATGCCTATAAGCTCTTCCCATCTGGAGGTATTTACCGAAGCCTAAGGGTGCCCCTAGCCATCATGGTTGTCCCCTGGTTATTGCAGAATTGGCAGGATCATGCAACAGTCATCTAATATCGGTGCAGAGATTGCAGCTCTTCATTACAAAGATAGGGAGAGTAAGGCATTGTTGTGGTCTACATTTGTAAATGAGCTACTTGCTTGATGTGCAGTTAAATACGAGTCACTGAGAAGATATTCCTTGACTGTTGTTCCTTTTATAAGCATGACATAAATGCTAATACACAAATACCATGAACAGTCTCACTCCTCCCTATTCATAAACATATTATATACAGGAAGTAAACTTGTCTGAGCAGTTTTTCCAAAATTCTTCTAGCCAGGACCTCTTGGAAACAAAAATTCCAGAAGCATGGACACGATTGAGATTTCTGGGCATTATCAGATGAGCTTCTCCATCATTCTTAAAGTGGACCTTTACCCCCTTTGACCAAAAATCACATCCGCCTACAACTCTTACATTCATTAGCTAAACAAACATATTTTTATTTTACTTACAATTTCTTTTTTTCCACTTCCATGTCCACTTTGGCACAAATGATGTAATGTGCCCAAGTTTTGCATTCTGGGAAGGTTACATCAGCCGAGCATTGCTGGGAAATCTCATCTGTAATCCCATGAGATCTCAGGGAAAGGCATTTTCCTCCCCTGAGATAACGTGCATTGTCACATGACCTAGTCACATGTGCCAGAGTTCCAGGAAGTAAAGGGAGATCTAGTACCTGCCCTTAGTTAAAATACCCTCTGTCAGAAGCCTGGGGAAGAAAATAAATCTAAGGTATATAAAAATGAAAAAGCCGACATTTATCTAAAAGTATCTGTTTGTACATTCCCATTACTAAACATTTCTAAAGGTGCCTTTTGTTTTTGTTTTCAACATATGGGTAAAGTTCCCCTTTTTAAAGGAGAACTATGGGGTTAAGTCTTTTCCCCATAGTTCTCCTTAGGGTAACGGGAGGACACACAAACTAGCGTCCTCCCGTCACCCTAGGCTTAGTATACCGCGAGCTGCAGCTCGCGGTATACTTAGCCTAGGGTGACGGAAGGACTGAGACGCCGCAGCTGAAGCGGATTCCGACAATTGTGCCGGGATCCGCCCAGCTGCGTGACTGACAGCTGGCTGGCTCTCTAGAGGCAGAGCCAGCTGTACCCGCCCCCTCCCCGTCCGATCCGCCCGTCAGCGCTATCGGAGCGGGGGGGGGGGAATCCAGCCCCTCCCCTGTCACAGCAGAGAGCCGTGACAGGATCGAGAGGTGAGCGAACGCCACTACGTGTTCGCTCACCTCCCGATCTACTGAAGCGACCTGTGACAGTCTCATTGTCGCAGGTCGGCTAGAACTATGAGGTAAGTGAAAAGCACTCGCCTCATAGTTCTCCTTTTAAGGAGTTATGTGCCTATATGGTGGGGGCCTAAAGAGCAGTTGGAATCTTAAGTTTGAGGAAGCATCATTCGGTTACATCATGTGAACTCTTCCGCATGTCCTTTAGCAAGATTTCCTGTAGTACTTTGTGTCTTCTTTCACAAAGCCCTAATGATATCCCTAGACCAGACCAGTCACCCTGCGCAAGGAGAGAGCAGCAATGACCAACTTGCACAATTGTTACGGAAAATCTATCAGGAGATTATGACACCATAAATTTGCTTTGTAAAAGTCGTAGCAGTTGGATGGATGTGGCTATTCGTCTAGAGCAGGGTTGCTCACAATTTATTGTGTTAAGATCTACTTTTCAAATGACGAGCTAAATGAGATCTACCAACGGAAAAAAAAAACTCCCGCGCTCTCCTGGCTGTCTCTCCTCGCTCTCCTGGCTGGCTCTCCTGTCATTCCTCGCTCTCCTGTCATTCCTCGCTCTCCCGGCCGGTTTTGGCTCAGCAGACTCAGGCTAATAGGTTATCATGTGTGCACAGCTAAATAAATATAACAAAATGGAATAAAGGGGCCACCATTCACACTTTTCGTGATCTACCAGCATCAGCTTTGAGAGCTATTGGTAGATCACAATCTACCTAATGGGCACCCCTGCTCTAGGGATATCTTGCTTCTGGTATCAAAGTAATAAAGCCAACATTCAATCCAGCATGATGGCTAGCACAGAAAACAATTAATTTACTTATTTGTTACCTGCTTCCCCTTTCCTCCCCTGCGCCTCCCAGTGCTGTGCATGCCACCTTGCGCCACCCAGTCTTTATCCTGAATGCTTCAAAACTCTGCACAGAGCTACCACGCAGGTGGAAAATGCTATCAATAGTATATTTAACAGACCAAAAGAGAGCAAATAAGAGAAGTTACTAGGGGTAACTTAGGGTTGTTAAGGTTTTTATATATGTTTTAATGTTTTGGCTGAACATAACACTGTAAATCTGAACTCCAAGCGCAATAGCCATGAAGGATAGAAATCCACTTAGTGTTTATCAAACCTGTAGGAGGAACCTAGCAGCCCCCACCCACTACTTACTGCCTGCAGAAAGCTACTGGAGGGGGCGGAGACCAGACCAGTCACCCTGCGCAAGGAGAAAGCAGCAATGACCAGTCTTTTATTACAAAAAATATCTGCACAGAGGAAAGGGTTTACAGATATGGAAGAAAGACACAAAGCACACCAATAATTAAGTGGAATACGCATGGCTCTTGTATTTAGACGAAATTTGCTTATCCTTGAGTCCAGCTTTGAAGAAGGTGACATGCACTCCAGGCATTATGCTTATGTTGTGTGTTTAACGTTTGAACTCTGACCTAGAAAAGGAAAGCAGTGTTTTTCTTAATGCCTGGTTCACACCTGGCCGATCCGTGACCGCACGGCGATCGTGCAGGAAACTGCACAGTTCACCGCTTGGTCACGGAATCGCGCACAACCGCAGATCGTGTTTGCGGTGCCTAAAGATTGGCACTTTTACACAGTCCTTCACAAGGCTCTAGTTGGGTGGCTACACCTAGTACTGAGATAGAGGCAGTAATGTATCACTATTAACAGATCACTTGCTTGTTCTGTTTTGTAAACATCTCTTCAACTCTCCCTTTGTAACTTTGGTTTGGGATGACTAAATGTTCGCAGTGTGTGAAATTACAGCCAATCGACTTGGCAGAGTTTAAATCGCAGCCTGTTCACATGATATCAGGTCCTGATCAGGTGCAGATCTGCAGACTGATGCAGTGCGTTTTGGCCACGTTTTTGATGCGTTCAAGTAAAAAAAAATAAAATTATTTTTTTTGGCTGGAGTGGGGCTGTTAGTATGTTAGTGCAGTGCGTTTTTGATGCGTTATTGCCGTGTTTTGGACGCGATTGCGTTTCCTGAACGTTTCCGGACCTGACAAAATGTGACATGCAGTATTTTTTCTGTCGTAACCTGAACGGACTGCACACGTGAGAACTGGAGCCCATAAAACACATAGGGATACATTGGGAGTGCAGCAGCGTACGGAGCCGGTCAGCACACAAAACGGACGTCGTGTGAACAGGCCCTAAGGGCTAGTTCACACCAGCCCCAGTGCGCTCCGGCACGATTTAGTGCTGGAATGCACTGGACCGCATCCCAGCTTGCTCACTGCGTTCTCGGGGGCAGGAGGGGACGTGGCGGTGCATTGTAGTCAATGGCCCCCCGGCCCCAGTGTGATAGCCCGCACTGGAACGTGTGGCACATGAATGCCTGCTTTTTAGTATGGTGCAATCAGAAAAAAATGCTGCATGCACTATTGACTTCAAGGCACCGCCAAGCCCCCTCCCACCCCAAAACACAGTGAGCCGGCCGGGATGCTATCAAGTGCATTCCGGCACCGAGTCGTGCCGGAACACACTGGGACTGGTGTGAACCAGCCCTGAGAGCTTGTTTCCACCAGTCTGCGCATCTACCGCAATGTCCCGTGCCAGTGCAGTGCGATCGCAAAAAATCATGCATGCACTATTTTTTTGCAATTGCACCCCACTGGAATGCAGGGCATTTTATTACCACGCGTCTCTGTGCGACAGATCGTACTGCGGGCGGGGGCGTGTCTGCAGTGCCATTGACTTGAACTGCACTGCCACGCCCCTTCCCGCCCCAGAAAGCAAGGAGACTTTGTTTGCGTCCCGGGTACGGGTCATTGCGGTAGATGTGCGGGCTGGTGGAAACAAGCTCTACAGCTCACTATTTCAAGATATTGAAAGATGCAGCATACATGCTATTGTTCAACACTTTATGATTGAATATATAGATTGAAATGCGATCTCTTCGTTAAAAATGTAAATGATCTATTAAATAAAGTCATTGAATCCATCTGAATTACTCTTTGTTTCTTCAGCATGAACGCAGATACGACTTAGCAGAGTTTAAGTCGCTCTGAGGATCACTGAATTGATTCATATCGGTATGCATGTTACCACCATTACATAACATGGAGAAGGGCTAGAATCTCTGTTGGTGTTGTTGGTATTGTTGCATGGGTCCCAAGCCAGAGAAATGTCTCCTTACGTGCTGTTCACTGTCTATGTGGGAAATGCTCCATGATGGGGACACTGCACACAAAATAACAGAAGTTCCAAGCCTTTCCCAGTCTATACAAACGAAATAAACGTGTTTAGGGGTGTTCAACTTTAAAGGAGTTTTCCACTACACATTTTCTTCTCCACTGACTAGATTTTAGCTCCACTGAGCTAAAATACACTCCGGAAAGACCGTTCATGCAAATGCAATGGTTGCTAAGGTAAGGCCTTCCTTGGCAACCAGGCCATGACAATGTTGAGGCCAGAGGTATATCTGAAACCACTTGTCACTAAATAACTCAGTAACTTTGTGTCCTAATTAAATTAAATTAATCTAGTGGAATATACTAGAGGTGTCCTGTGTAGTAAACCAGGACCCAGAGTTATAAGTGATGCCATTTTAAAGTCTGTGATACAAAGAACATTTTGGTCATGCTTATAGTGCTGTTTAGTGGTTATAAATACCATTAGACCCTTTCCCATGTACAGCTCGCGTTAACTATCGTTGTGATTTTATGGTTTCATACAGAACATTATAGAAGTATATAGATGAACATACGGCCAACATTTCCAAAGTTGGAATTTTTTACAGTTGCTGCATATTCAGTGTTGAAATAAATTTTAGATTTTGACTTTCACCTGCTTCAGAACTGGGTGACCTGAGTCACCTGATATTTTGGCATATCATTTTATGTTTATACTTGTCAGACATGTATGCTTGGCTGTGTGGAGCTCTGACACGTGAGTGTGTTGTATGCAGATAAAGGCACAATATCATATGACAAGTCTGTAGACAATTCACCATAGTTTAGGTAAGTGAGTGAAAGCTCACTACAAAGCACAGATTCACCTTTCTTCAGATTTTCTACAAATTCTGCTGATGCAGGACACTGGTTTGCTTTATCAATGGTAACTAATTTTATGCTATTTTTTTAGATTTAGTGGCAGTCATGCTTGCAGTGGTTTACAGAGGTTGGTAGTGGAGAGAACTTGCATAGACAATGCAAAAATCAGCTGGCTTTCTTTTTACAAAGTGAGTGAAATAATACCTGTCTGCATTGCTCTATAGCCACCAATCACATTCAGACTTTTATTCTGGAGAATGTAAAGTAAGTGCTATCTTTTTGGATTCATGGGATAGTTTAAAATTGCAAGCTTTTAAGGCTTTTTAGGTCTAATCTGACCATTGCAAATCAGTGGGCCAAAACAAAGGTGTACGAAGATCATCACAGAAGAGGTCTTCAGACAACTGCCAGCTATAAGTAGATACAGGTGTACTCCAGGGCAAAAGTTTTGAGAATGACACAAGTATTAATTTTCACAAAGTCTGCTGCTTCAGTTTGTATGATGGCAATTTGCAGAATGTTATGAAGAGTAATCAGATCAATTGCAAAGTCCCTCTTTGACACAAAAATTAACTTAATCCCCCAAAAACACTTCCACTGCATTTCATCCCTGCCACAAAAGGACCAGCTGACATCAGACCGCTGAGGACTGGGGTAAAGTCATTTTCTCTGATGAATCCCCTTTCCGATTGTTTGGGGCATCTGGAAAATACCTCGTCCGGAGAAGAAAAGGTAAGCGCTACCATCGGTCCTGTGTCATGCCAACAGTAAAGCATCCTGATACCATTCAAGTGCGGGGTGGCTTCTCAGCCAAGGGAGTGGGCTCACTCACAATTTTGTCTAAGCCATGAATAAAGAATGGTACAAAAACATCCTCCAAGAGCAACTTCCCCCAACCATACAAGAACAGTTTGGTGACAGACAAACTTTTCCAGCATGATGGAGCACCTTCCCATAAGGCAAACGTGATAACTAAGTGGCTTGGGGAACAAAACATCGAAATTGTGGGTCCATGGCCAGGAAACACCCCGGACCTTAATCCCATTGAAAACTTGTGGTCAATCCTCAGGAGGCGGGCGAACAAAAAAAAAACCCCACAAATTCTGACAAATTCCAAGCATTGATTATGCAAGAGTGGGCTGCCATCAGTCAGGATGTGGCCCAGAAGTTGATTGACAGCATGCCGGGGAGAATTGCAGAGGTCTTGAATAAGAAGGGTCAACACTGCAAATATTGACTCTTTACATAAACGTAATGTAATTGTCAATAAAAGTCTTTGACACTTATGAAATGCTTGTTATTATACTTCAGTATACCATAGTAACATCTGACGAGAAGATCTTAAAACACTGAAGCAGCAGACTTTGTGAAAATTAATATTGTGTCATTCTCAAAACTTTTGTCCAGGACTGTAGTTTGAAGATCTTGGACATTGATCCCTTGTTCAAACCTCTGCAATGCAACATCACAGAGGTGTGGTAGGGCAGCCCATTCATTTAAATTGACTGCCTACCGCAGCTAAATCGCACTGAAATCGCATTGCACCACACGGCATGGTAAAGGTTATCATGCGATATGGTGCAATACAGTGCACATGCAATGGCTAGGTGTGTTGGGGGTGCTATTAAGAAATAATGGCACCACATTGCACCTAACATTGCAACATGTGATGCGGGATTGTGTGCTGCATCGCACATGCTGCTGCATTACAAAGATGTGAACAGAGCCCTGTGGCCATGTGAAGGCACCACATGTCTATAAATTTTACTACTTTCCCTGTTGGGATAAACTCATTTAAATTGCCTGTCATCTGCATAGAGACGATACTGTACGTTCACATTGCTAAAATAGAATTGATACAATGATCTATACAGGGAAGGTACTGAATGTTCTACCAAAGTTATATTAGACGTTGGACTATCCTAGGAGGAGCCTATAGGATTTGCTACATTTTTATCTTTCTAATCTGTTTATCACTCCTATAGTCAATCGGTGCAAAACATGCAGTTTTACGTAAACAGACTGTACTTTACCTTCTAGCCTGAGACAGGTCATGACAGTTCACAGTCCCCAAAGGAATGTTTGCTGCACTATGCACACTTGCATGGACAGTGATCATCTCTGGAAGGCTAGGAGTGGCTGATACCATTACATGATGATTGAACAATACTGTGTATTTAGCTGACATATGTCACCTATTATGGCTGGCATGATCTGAATGGCTCAGTCTCTTAAATTTGTCCATATGGCGTCCTCTGACGAAGATCTGACACCACCCATTTATTTGTGCATGTGTAGTTGGCTAAATTGCTAGATAACTATTATTAATCTGCTGCTAAATGTAGGTTTTTCTGTGTGGGTCAGAGAAATCTGTGACAGATCATAATTGTATACGATTATGTCCCTGTAGGTCACTAATAGTTTATTGGTCACACCATGGTTATGTCAGTCAGTCGTCAGTGTAGCAGTGTATTCTTTATTCATATAACAAGATGTTTATCTGTTCTCTAGATCAGTGGTTTTCAACCTGTGCAACCTCAGGACCCACATTTGTTTTTGGTCATTAGGTCGTGACCCAAGTCGCACTGCAGTGAAACGCACGGCATTGCAGTACAGCGCGTTCCGGTGTGGGTGGGAGGTGCGTTTGGGGTATCATTCAAATGAATGGCAACACACCATACCTCCCACACCAGAACGCGTAGTAGGTGTGATTGCGTGGTACAGTGCGTTAATCCTGCAAGACTGTGTGATTAATGCACTGTACTAGTGTAAACAGGCCCTCAAAAACACTGACATACATACACAGCCACAGGCACAATCTTACACACTCACAGACATTCTCACACACATACACACTCCAAAAAATGTTTTCGTTTTTTTTAATTTTTTTTTTTTTTTTTTTAAGGTCCACCCAGTCTCCCTACCTTATAGAACTGGAGTGGATCCTCAGCCTGGGGTCCAGTGTGGGCTACTGTGCTGTGACAGAGCTCCATCCATACATGCATTGCTTGTACAGCTCCCTTGCGTGCCATGTAGAGGTGCTGGGAGCCAGAATGTGATGTCACTCTGGTCCAGGCACCTCTATAGGAGACGGGAGGGAGCTGTAAGCAATGGACGTATGGATGGAGCTCCCTTGCGGCCATAGCCCCATCCTATCCCACCTCAAGCTGACACTCAGCGCTGGGCAGCATATTCTGAATAGCTGCTCGGCGTGAGAACTGACAGTGCTGCGCTAGGGTGTAGCTGAGGAGCCTCTCGCCTAGAAAAGTGGTCGGCATGCAGCAACCCTCTAAATACGGGGTCGCAACCCACTTTTGGGTCACGACCCACCAGTTGAGAACCAACGCTCTAGATGATCAGTGAATGGCATGTCAGGGTTATGGCATCTCTTTGCTTAAACTACTTTACAGTGGATTTTTGTGTTACCAATGTATAGATTTCAAATCATATTTACTCTTTTACTGCAAACTAAGTGGTCAGTTTATACTAGTTGCTATTTTTATGAACAATTTTAAGCCCTGTTCACAACAATGCATGGTGCATGGACATTGATGGTTGGAATGTGCATCGGCATTCACGGCTCACTTGTGCTGGGCATACATTTTGGGGTTGTGCCCATTTATTTAGAAGGCCACCAATGCGTATCCACACAGCGAAAGATGCACATGACCCTCTAAGCCATGTATCGACCAGTAGACCTCTGCGTTGCAATGGAAAAAAGGATCTCATGTTTCTTTTTTATACTGTACACTGTGTTGTGCACATACACTATATTGGCAAAAGTATTGGGACACCCCTCCAAATCATTGAATTCAGGTTTTCCTATTACCTCCATGGCCACAGGTGTATAAAATGAAGCACCTAGGCATGCAGACTGCTTCTACAAACATTTGTGAAAGAATGGGTCGCTCTCAGGAGCTCAGTGAATTCAAACGTGGTACTGTGATAGGTTGCCACTTGTGCAATAAGTCCATCGGTGAAATTTCCTTGCTGCTAAATATTCCACGATCAACTGCTTCCACTTATAACAAAGTGGAAGCAACTTGGAACAAAAGCAACTCAAAACCACTTAAAACCACAGAGTGTGGTCGGCGCATGCTGAAGCGCGCAGAAGTCGCCAACTGTCTGCAGAGTCAATAGCTACAGACCTCCAAACTTCGTGTGGCCTTCAGATTGGCACAACAACAGTGTGTAGAGAGCTTCATAGAATGGGTTTCCATGGCCGAGCAACTGCATCCAAGCCTTACATCACCAAGTGCAATGCAAAGCGTCGGATGCAGTGGTGCAAAGCATGCCACCACTGGACTCTAGAGAAGTGGAGACGTGTTCTCTGGAGTGAAGAATCACGCTTCTCTGTCTGGCAATCCGATGGACGTGCCTGGGTTTGGCGGTTGCCAGGAGAACAGTACTTGCCTGACTGCATTGTGCAAAAGTGTAAAGTTTGGGGGGTTTTTTGGGGTTGAGCTGGGCCCCTTAGTTCCAGTGAAGGGAACTCATAGACATCACCATACCAAGACATTTTGGACAATTTCATGCTCTCAACTTTGTGGGAACAGTTTGGGGATGGCACCTTCCTGTTCCAACATGACTGCGTGCCAGTGCACAAAGCAAGGTCGATAAAGACATGGATGAGTGAGTTTGGGGTGGAGGAACTTGACTGGCCTGCACAGAGTCCTGACCTCAACCCGATAGAACACCTTTGGGATGAATTAGAGGCGGAGACTGCGAGCCAGGCCTTCTCGTCCAACATCAGCACCTGACCTCACGAATGCGCTTCTGGAAGAATGGTCAAACATTCCCATAGACACACTCCTAAACCTTGTGGACACCTTCCCAGAAGAGTTGAAGCTGTTATAGCTGCAAAGGGCGGATTAACCCAATAATGAACCTTACGGACTAAGACTGGGATGCCATTAAAGTTCATACTTTTGGCAATATAGTGAAGGTGTATATGGCGACGTACGGTGCAATAGGGAAAAGAACGTCTGTATGCTGGTAAATGTTGTCTAACTAATGCTACGCAGTCTCTTGTCTCAGTAGACTCATTTTTTATAGTTGGTCTACACTAACCTTTTCAGGTGATGCCAGAATCCTTATTGAATCCGCATAATCCAGCAATGAAGCTTCAACATGCAATTATCTCTTTTATAAGAGCTATTGATAACCTTTAAAGAAATAAAATATGTTTTCAGGACATTATCAGAATTAAGATAAGAGTTGCCGTGGGTAAAGGTTAATTTTCATGCATCGTTTATGGTCTAATAAATCCATTGGAGGACCCTGCAATTGGCTGTCCCTCTGCCCCAAATGCAGTGGCACCTTCCTGTAAAACATATGACTATATCAAATGCAGTTTAATATCAAGTATATTTCCATGAAGGTTTAGGTAAGGCAGGGCAGCTTGTTTTAATGATTAACCTTTTTGTCTTTTTATTTTGCTCTTGATATTACTTCTTGTGTTTGACGTTTTAGATGTGTTTTCTTGTGGCAATGCTGATAATCGTTCCATTTATTAGGCTGTACCTGATATTGTGTCTCTTTCCGCAGTTGTCTTCTATACTTGAGACCTTTCCCCTAGATAGTTATCGGCTAAAGCAGAGATCAAATATCACCCTTTCAGATAGCACCTGCTTGCTTGGCCATGTGATTGTGGAGTGCAAGGGAGGCGAGGTGTGTAGAACAAAGTTTGTATCGTAGGAAAGGATTACGCTTGTTTTCCTCTCCTCCTCCTTTTTTTTTTTTTTTTCCGGCTGCAGAACAGTGACCTATTTTTAGTGCTGAGCTCATTAAATTATGCCCCAAACCTTCAGTCTTTGAATGTAATATTTTGTTTAGTCCTGCACACTAGTCACAGTAGGATGATGTTGTTGCAGCTGGCCTATGTGACCGCTCACACCAAGTATGTTGGACACCACACAAAACAAAAATGGGCATTTGTAGGTCTTTTCTGCATCAGACTTGTATCCCCCACTTGTAGCATGACTTGCAAAAGCCTGTGAGCCATGCTACAGAGACTGCCAGATCCCCCTGCCCCCATTGGTAATTAAGGTTATCACCTTTTTCATAAGAATACCAGAGTTATGGTCTCTTTCCCATTGATAACATTGGCAATAAGTTCTATTTTTACCAGCCAGGCTGGAAAAAGCCTGTAGAGGTGGCAATCTTATTGGCTGCTCTTGGCACATGGCAGCTAAAGCTGGGTACACACAGTTCAGCCTCGCAGGTTGAACAAGAACTATGACAGATTGCTCCATCCAGGCTAACCGGTGGATGAACAAATCTCCCACTGTGCACATTGTATTCTGATGGCGATGCTGACCACTGTCAGAATACCCACATGGTGCTTGCAGCTAACAATTTCCCAGCCTGTCCCCTGAACAAAATTCAATCTATGATCTACTTCTGTCCTGGGGATAGGGCCACCAACGTATCTAATTTTGGCTAATTCCATCTGAATTGGCAGAAATTTGCTCAGTGTGTATCCAGCTGAAGCTTGCCTTGGCAAAGAGTAGATCTGCAAAGATTTAAGTGCTCATTTTCATCTAGGAGGGAAAATAATGGTATGCTCGCCTAAACCTCTGAGTCGTCTGGCTGCTTGACCGGTCCTTTCAGCCCATCTCCTCCTCTACTTCAGAAATAGAATGCCCCTTGGTATCCTCATGCCCAGCACACTGTATAGGACGTAATGACTGACAGGACCTTAGACCGCTGGAGCAGAGGGTGAGAGAGGCTGCAGGGACTGGTCTAACAGTCAGCCAGCTTCGAGCAAGTATAAATTTGTTACTTTCGCTCCTAGATGAAAATGAGCACTTAACCCTTGCGGGGGGGGGGAGGTAGCCCCCTTGCAAGGATTAAGATAATTTTTGCCCAGAGTTTCTTTTTTAAGGCTGCACTTAAATGCATGTGATATTGAAAGCTTCCTTGTGAGCAGGTACTAGGGACCCATTTACATGTCATGAATATGATGGAAAAGTCTTGTTGCACTCCTTACCGGAAAGACCCGTAATCAGGGAAGGGTGCTCGGAATGACTGCGGATGGCGGCACCAATTGCACACAATAAGAGAAATGTCACCAGCACACTGAGTTCCTTCAAGGATAATCAATCGTGGGTTTATTGAAAACTCATGTCAAATCACAAGCGCTTTCAAGGCCGCACAGGGCTCCATCAGGCATAGCAATGACATAGTTACATAGTTAACTATTGTGTACCATTTACATGTCAAAACACGTGAAACAGCATGATGAGCTCTGAGCTGGTATAGTCAGCGATAAGTGAACTGCGGACAGAAGGCAAGGTGTGTACAGGGCCAATGACTCTAATATCACAGATATCACTGCATGTTTTACACACACACTTTCACAATTCTAGTTATCGTTTCTCTGTAGAAAAGAGAAAAATGAATAAACAATTCCAGAGATTATATCGCATTGTAGAAAATGCCTTTGTCCCACAACAAGCATGGATACCCCCACGTACCCATTATTGCATGGAAGTTAAAGAATAACTATGGGGTAAGTGTTTTCCCTATAGTCACGGGAGGACACAAACTAGCGTCCTCCCGTGACAAAAAGCTCATTATAGCTTGCGGTATACTGAGACCGCCGCAGCCGGGACAGGTCTCGACATTACTGTCGAGAGCCAGCCAGCTGCGTGAGTGACAGCTGGCTCTGCCTATCTAGAGGCAGAGCCAGCTGTACCCCACCACCTCCTCTGTCCGTTCTGCCAGTCAGCGCTGAAGGATCGGAGCAGGGAGGGGGGAATCCCTGGAGGGAGCCGTGAGTGACAGTAACGGCTCTCTACAGGGACATGATCGAGAAGTGAGCGAGCAACGGTATGTGTTCACTCACTTCTCGATCTATTGAGCTGACGTGTGACAGTTTCATTGTCGCACGTCGGCTCAAACTATGAGGTTGAGTGAAAATCACTCACCTCATAGTTCTCCTTTTTTAAAGTGCAGCTAAACCCAAAACTTTATTTTTTGGTTACAATGGGGCAAGACTAGAACCCCTGTTGGGTTTCACTGCTATCTAGAGGTACAGTTACAGAGATTTCCCTTTGCTTTACTGGGGACAACATTTTACCAGTGAGGGAAGTGGAACGGCAAACAATAAAAAGCTGACAGGGGTTGCAGCATTCCCCTACTTAATAATAATAATAATAATAATAATAATAAAAAATAAATAAAATGACTTCTGCCTGTGTTTAATGTTAGAGAGATTTCCCCTCACTTCTTCTTCTCTTGGGGACAACCTTTTTTCACCAGACCTGCAGTAGAGGAATTTCTCCAATGGAGCCTCTGATGGCAGTAAAACCCGATGGGAATTCTAATCCTTCAGCATTCTATCCAAAACCAGAAAATGTTTTGACTACATAAACACTTTAACCTTTGCCTGGCCTTGCTCAAATCATTTGCATTTTTTACAAGTGTCAGGATTTGTATGGCCACCTTTTAGCTTTACATTCAGCATCTTCATTCCTGTGTGCATGGTTTGAACATAATTCATCATGAGCTTAGAGAGAGAACAGCTCCGTGTGGTGATTTATACCGTCAGTGCTATATTTAGAATAACATCAAAACACTTGGCAGTTTTGTTTTAGTTGCCAAGTTAGCAGGGTATTGAAAGGCAGGGTGGGCTTGTTCAACATTTCTTTGTGCTGGTTGGCTCCTGTACCAGCTGCGAAGCACAGACCACGTCTATCATATTGCCAGTGTTCTTACGAAGAGGAAGGATTTGTTTGCACATGGGAGAGTTATGTACATGTAGTATGCAATTTATTGTTTTAATAGCTTAATATAAGTAATAGAGCTGCAGCTAACGATTATTTTCAAAATTGATTAGTTAGCCGCTTATTAAGTTCAATTAATCGGATGAAAAAAAATGGCTCCAGTGATGGACTACTAGTTTGTATTGAGATTGTAGTCCATCATAGGAGCAAGCTTGGAGCGGTGGAAGTAAAAAGAAAAAAAAAAAAGTGTGGTGTGCAATATAGTGAAATGGAAAGTATAAAAATATACAGCAGTCAATGCAGAATGGCACCAGCTATAGATGATTACAAATCCCAGCAATAGTACATTATACACCGAAATGCAGAATACCCTAATAAGTAAGTCAGTAAACGCCCATTAATAAGTCCCCCTGCCTTCTAAAAGTTTGGTGTACATTCTAAGAGCTAGGGCTTCAAATGGGGTCCCACAGTTTTTAGATATGGCCTTCCTTCCGGCACATTTAGTTATTGGTGCTGAATTCTTGGAACATGACTTTTGGTGCTGAGAGGTCATTAAAAAGAAAAAAAAACACCTATCTGTGTTATGTAAAGTTCCTTATCAATTCAACCCTTACCCTATCTAAATACTTAGACCTAGGGCTAGTAGCATGATGAAATCTTTGCTGCAATAGTCTAACACTTTGCCTAATACTGCACACAGTTTACTTAAGCAAAACGTTCTTGTAAATTTTTCACAATTTGTTGCAAAGTTTATTCCCTGGAGATCCTGCCAGTAACAGCCCTTTTGTTGCAGGCTGACAATGCCAAGCTGCTGCCTTGCAGTTGGCATCAGTATTGTCAGCTTGCCCCGTGAGCTCCTTCAGTTGGTTATTGGGCTGTCTATCTAATAGACCTGCTCTATTAGTTTTGTTACCCTCCCTGTAACACGCCAACGAAGCCTCACTCCAAAACTATTAACACTTAAACTGAATACACCCTAACCTAAAATTAATATTATCCTGAAAGATAAGATGTCTATGCTGGCACATAACAGCTTCAACCTCCGAGCACTGAAGAAGAATGGTCCACATTCCTTCTGCTGAGGAGCCACATGTCAATAGGGGGGGGGGGAGTCTAAGAAAATAACTCTCTTGACTCATGAGGCTTAGATATAGACGAGGTAAAGTACAACCATGTTTTCTTGGCTGATTTATTTCCCGTAAAAGTAACAAAAGGATCTTTCCCTATTTTACAGAAAAGGGACAATGAGGCATAGCTAGACAGGGCAGCAGCTATATCTCAAGCATAAAGATGTGTGCTTGTATTTTAATGTGTGTATAATGGTGATTTTGTTTTTTGTTTTTTACAGCCTTCCCATGGTTTGGCATGGATATTGGTGGAACGCTGGTTAAACTGGTCTACTTTGAACCTAAAGACATCACAGCAGAGGAAGAGCAAGAAGAGGTTGAAAACCTGAAAAGCATAAGAAAATACTTGACTTCAAATACAGCCTATGGTAAAACTGGAATCCGAGATGTCCATTTGGAACTGAAAAATCTGACAATGTGTGGCCGTAAAGGCAATTTGCACTTTATTCGCTTTCCCACCTGTGCTATGCATAGGTTCATTCAGATGGGAAGCGAGAAGAACTTCTCCAGCTTACACACAACACTATGTGCCACAGGAGGTGGAGCGTACAAATTTGAAGAAGACTTTAGGACGGTATGTAGGGGAAAGGGCACAGTTTCTGAAGTAGGCTGTTAACTCCCTCTCACAGTCCAGTTCAATGCATACAATCCAAATATAGATATTTGTAGAAACACCATAGCTTGATATTATGCCGACAAGAGAAAGAAGGAATATGACTTTAACATGACATCGATTTAAAAGTAAAGTGCCAAATAACAGTCATTGTCTGTCAGTCTTTGTTCCGTCATAGTCTCTGATCGGTTTTGTCTGTCTCGCATGTCAGTGTGTGTCATTCACTGCACTGTCGTTGCCTTAGTTGCTGTCTGTAGGGGAGTTTCAGTGTATCATAATGACAGCCTTAATAATGTATTGCAGAGGGTATGTTATATACTCACTGCAATGCATTCTTAAGGCTACATAATGGATTTAAATGGCCACCAAATTGTTACTATCCTTAAAATAATAGCAGGGTGTAGATATTCTCATAACCTGGGGGCCATTTGGCCTGGTAAAAGTCTATCCTTACCATCCGTTCTGTCTTTTTTTTTTAAACGTTTGGAGGTACTAAACTATCAGCAAGTGATCCATCTAATTAGAAAGCCAAGAGCATGTCTAGTGCAAATTTGCACGGGTCCATGCAAGCAGGCCTAGATCCTGTACATCAATCCTACTGAAGGGTGTAACCTTACCATACGAAAAGAAAGTAAGAAGCTTAAGATCAGCGTTTAGTTCACGCTCACTGTTCTTTATTTCTCTTTAATATGTATCTTGTGTATAGCAATGAGCTTCTAAGTACATTCCTGTCATGGGGTATTTCCTAGTTTCTGTAAACGGGTTACTAGGTTGGAAAACGGATCTTGTCACACTGTGGTTGCTTCCATTTTTCGTATTCTAGTTTCCATGGATTCTTCCTAAAACTCTGTTTTCAGAGTGAAAACTGTTTTACAAGACTATAACTCGAATATGTAGCCTATTGGCAGAGTATATGTGTGATTATCACTGAGTGCATTGCAGGGTGTGTAAATTTTAAAAAAATAACTACTTGTCCAGGGACCAAAGCAGAGGCCCAATCTACTTGCCGTGAGGCAAAAAACAATTTTTATCAAAACCGTATATAACCGTTCTAATAAGTGCTTCTCATTGGTCAGCGCAGTCACCTGACCAAACAGTGCTCGCAACTTGTGAGCGAGAATCAAAATCCATAGCGCAGAGCTGCACTGGAAGGCAGTATGAGGGCACGGATAATACACCCGTACCGACGGAGGTGAAGGACTGTTCGCCGAAAGGTAAGTATAGCGGGGCTAAGGGGTCAGATTTGCCCGGGTAATTCCATTTTTTACTTGGGAAAGTGAACTTACCCTTTAATGCACATTGTGCTAGAGAATGCTGCTGCCTGGCTATAACCATATAGCACATAGTGGAATAAGGGCAGCACTCAGCGCACATATACACACAATGCCCTACATGTACATTTATTCACATGCAGATGGCAGGGGCAATGGTGTTGGTTTTAATTTTTTTTTTTTTTTTTTACTTCACCTTTTTATTTTTTTTCCCACTTAGCCTCTGTGTGATAGCAATAAAGTTGTCACGCACCTGTGTAATAATGTTTGGAAGTGACAGGTTCTCTTTATGAAGCATGCCCTCCAATACAGAAGATCTCCTGTCTCACTGATCGCAGACCGGAGAACCGACGTTCACCGCTCTGCTCCCATCATTGCTTTGGTCCCAGGTCCCCCTGAAGGGCGGGATACCCCGAAAACCATGGCGGCGGGGGGGGGGAAGAGACCGGAGGGGGTGAGGTGGCGGGGATGGACACGCAGGGTGTACAGCCACACAGATCACTTGTTCAAAACGAGCGCCGGCTCCCCTGCTCTTTATTTAGCCCTGCTTGCCTGCAGCAGGGCTAAATGCAGGAACAAAAACCCACCTGCCTGGCGATAAGAATCCTGCTCCCCTGTATTGTATGCAATCAATATAGGTATGACTAGGTGAGATAAGAGAACTGGAGAAAGGGCATCACTGAGCTAATGAGTTTGTTTATAAAGTCTACATAGCAGCAAAAGACAAGTGCATGTAACCTATCACTCTTACAGATAAGGAATGGAGATGGATTAGATGGAAAAATAGAAATATATTAATGATCCTTATTGCTTTATAGGCCACGTGGCTTCTAAGGAGTACAATGTCTTTGGAGTGAACATGGCTCATTATTGATTGTAAGAAATGCATTTCTCTCCCGTTCATTGAAGGACACAGGGAACAGATCGGAGATCCTGTACTGTAGGGTAATATCGCCACCTGCAGGAGAAGGACGCTAGGCACAAAACTAAAGACCAATTACAGCCTAGGGGCGGCCCCTGCCGGTGGCCAAAACCCCCCACCTGCTGACAAGTCTCCAGTTTTTTGCCTAGCGTCAGGAGTAGGGCTGCAACAACTTATAATGCATTATACAGCTGCAATGCAGAATACCACCAGCTATAATGTACTATTGCTGGGATTTGTAGTCCTCTGTAGTCGGTGCCATTCTGCATTCATTGCTGTATAATTTTACACTTTCCATTTCACTATATTGCACACCACACTATTTTAATTTTTATTTTTTACTTCCACCGCTCCAAGCTTGCTCCTGTGATGGACTACAATCTCAATACAAACTAGTAGTCCATCACTGGAGCCATTTTTTAAAATGTATTTTATTGTTTATCCGATTAATCGAACTTAATAATCGGCTAACTAATCGATTTTGAAAATAATCGTTAGCTGCAGCTCTAGTCAGGAGTAAGGAGCTAAGAATTTTTTTCGGGTATTCTTACCTACATCTTCCTGATCTTTTTCAGTGGAATCTTCTAGCAAGTATTGTCCGGGCGACAGGCTGGATGTCCCGGATCCTTGGAGTCTCCCCGGAGCGACCGACTATCGCATGCAGGCCCGCTCCGGTGGGTCGGCTGCGACTATCCCGCTCTGGCGGTGTGGCCTATGGGTTCGTCCCAGGGGGGTGCATATGACTGGGGGTCTCGGCCGCCCAGTCACAGTGCTCCCCACAGGCTTCTGGCGCCGCGGCTGCGGTCGGGGGCGCCAGTCTTCCACAGTACCTGTGCACCTGGATCTTCAATGTACCCTGCGCAGCTGCTTGACGTGGATGCTGCATATCTGTTCCCTGTGTCCTTCAATGAACGGAGAGAAAAGGATTTTACGGTGAGTACCAAAATCCTATTTTTCCTGTTTTTCCAGTGCAGTGTGAATGAGACATTGGTCATTAACACCTCAGATATACAGTCTGTGGGTACTGGGAACTGTCTACCTATAGTCTGTAAGTTTTAGCCTGGGTTCACACCTAGGCGTATTGCAAAAGCGCGTCTGTTGCGCGACCGCCTCGCGGTTTTTTAACCGCAATTCGCGGTAAAAAAGTTGCGCGACCTTCGCGCGATTCCAAAGGCTACTTGGCTGTATCCCAATGGAAAACGCCCTACAAAACGGCCCAAAGTAGTCCCGGGACCTTTTCAGGCGTGGGCCGTTTTGTAGGGCGTTAGGAATGGGCGGAAATACGCCTAGGTGGGAACGAGGGCATTGACTACAATGCTATTTTATTTTTTTTACCGTTTTCTAGAGCGTTCGTCGAGCGTAGAACGCGCTACAAAACGGTCAGGTGTGAACCCAGGGTTACCCTCATGCTTCCTCCCACAATCCCAAAAACATGCTGGTAGGTTAATCAGTTTTCAGATTAGACTGGTCAGACTACTGGAATTGTTGCATCAAGCTTGTTGTGTAGAGTGTATCAGATTTCCTCATACAGTAACACAAGCAAAGTGTAGGAGCTTTCTGGGTTTATTGCCGTCTCCTACAAAACCTTGTATATGAAAGTGCCAGCACGGAGAAATCTATAAATATGCAATATATTCATCGGGCACAAATCCCAGCGTGTTGGTATGGTGCATAAAACCTAACATAGATAAGGAAATACCATGTTAAAATACCAGGAAGTCTTATTCATAAAATTATTTACATCCGCGGCTGGGAAAGAGCACCCCCCTGAAATGATGGCAGATCGCACAGGAAGCAACAGCTTCTTTGCTATCTGCAGGTTTTTTTGTTTGTTTGTTTGTTTTTTTAGTATTCTTCCAGTTGCAGTCGTCAGAATAAAAAAAAAAGGCATAGGAATGCATAGCTAGATTCCTATTGGCTATTTAACTTTGCAATAGCCAATAGCAAACTAGCTATTGCACTCGCCCCTGCTGCTTTCAATCACCAGAAAAGGACCTGATCGAAAACTTAAGGTCCCCCTCTGCTGATTGACAGCAGCAGTGGGCGGGTGCATTAGCTAGTTTTCTATTGGCTATTACAAAGTGCAATAGCCAATATGAATCTAGCTATGCATTCCTATGCCTTTTTTTTTTTTTTTTCTGACTGACGGCGGGCCGCGGCTCCCGATGTCAGGAAAAGAAAAACAATCGCAGGGAAAGGTTTACTCTGCTCGATCGAGCAGAGTAAACCTTTTCCGGGAGGAAGTGTTTCTCTCCCGGGCGGCCGGGAGCCGTTATCTAATAGCGGGGGACTCCCAGAGCGTCCGGGAGAGTTGGGATGTCTGATATTCCCATCTGACTTGGAGCCCAAGTGTCAAGATACACTTTATATTCCAGTATTACACAATATATTCCATATATAATAATGTCCCGTCTGAGTGGGAGTCCAGGCCACCAAATACAGTAAATATTCCAGTGTTACACTGTACTGTATATTCAATAAGAAATAATATCACTTAAAAATATATGTGATAAATGCTCACAATAAACACATTACCAAGTATCCCAGCAATTCAGATCTAAAATTATCAGTGTCACTCTATTAGACCAGGGTTTGTTTTTTTGTTGTTTTTTTTTAAACTTTGCCTCCATGTAAGATGTGCAGCTCTAAATGCAATATATCTATGTCCAGTCCCTGTACAGAAGTAAACGTTGGGATGAACGTAAAGATCAATGCACCCGCAGCCTGATTTTACCAGACTGCTGAATGGAACTTTCCCCTTGCACATAAATCTGGCCCTTTGCAAGGATGTACGGATCTGTGCAAAATGGAAAAAAGACATCTAAAACTAAAAAAAGACACTCACAAAAAGATAGGTGTGTGTATGTGCTGGACAGAGGGTGCAGTCACCTGGCAATACTGGGAAGTAGGCAGATATCGTCGTTGAGCGATTGCTGATTAGTTTGTGATTTTATTAATCCATATTGATTATCATGATGGTTGATAATCTAATAATTACACTCTAATCTACCAACTTTATTTTAATCACTTAGAGATGCAGTCTCATACCGCCATCATTTGGTTCCCATACCACTATAGGGTAAGGATACCTCTGGTTAAGAAGCCCTGTCCTAGATAATGACCTGTTAAAAAAAACGGTTTAAAAAACAATGCAGTGGATATATTTTTTTGTGGACTTCAAGAATTCAGTGGGGAACGATATGCTTCCATCGCCTTCATTAACGTGCCTAAGCTCCTGGTTATTTCTTTACAATTGTCATTTTCATTTGAGAAAAGTGAAGCCACTAATGTTTAGTAAACATGGAACTATTGATGGTTGGCTGTCCATACGGAGGAAAAAAGATACAGTGTTCATTGTCATTGTGCGTTTTTATTTAGAATGACATATCGACAATGTTCAGGTGTTGTCTACATTCATTAGAATAATCCTTTGCTTCTTATTGAAGACGGGCAGAACAGCAGTTCTCGCTGAAGCTTGTTGCATAGCAACAAAATGAGCATGAAGGGAGAGTGGAACCGGCCTAGCTGGTTGATTGTATTTTCCTCAAGCCTGACAAAGAAACCGTTTGGAGCAAATCTTAAAAGGCAGCACAATGAAGTGCCAGAATTCAAAACATGCAGCTACATAGCATTCAATATGCTAGATGAAGAGATTGAAAATCCATGATAGGCTTTCACCATTTTGATATTGAGGAGGGAAGTGTGACTAGAATAATTCAAATCCATGCCAATTGCCGTAATAATGTAACGTATTAGCAATCATGTTTCATTGACTGCTCTAGCTGGAAAAAGGTGAAATGTGTTTTTTGGGAACATCAGGATTTCATTGTTCCCTTATTTGTTAAGGTCAAGCGTATATGAGCTTCTGCTGATTGACCAAGACCTATCTGCTCTCTTAAGGGTCATGGGAGGACATATTCTAACGTCCTCCCGTGACCCAAAGGTCAGTATATAACGAGCTATTGCTCACTATATTCCGAGATCGCCGCAGCCGGGACGGATCCCGACAATAGTGTTGAGATCCACCCAGCTGCGTGAGAGACAGCGGGTTCTGCCTATTTAGAGGCAGAGCCAGCTGTGCCCTCCCCCTGTCCGTTCCGCCAGTCAGTGCTGGAGGATCGGAGAGGGGAGGGGGGGGGGGGGGGGCCCTCGGGGGGGGGGGGGGGAATCCCTGCAGGGAGCTGTGACTGACGGTCACAGCTCTGTGCAGTGAGATGATCTGAACGTGAGCAAGCGACATTATGCGTTCGCTCACTTCTGATCTATAGAGCTGATTTGTGACAGTTTAATTGTCACACTTCGGCTTGAACTATGAGGTGAGTAAAAACCACTCACCTCATAGTTCTCCTTTTAAGCACTATGAGGTGTATTTAAAGAAAAAAGTTTGCAGCTTTGTTCGCTCTGCGAATGTCTAAGCTTTAGTTTCTCACTGCATTATGGCCGCTAGTTAGAGCCAAGGAGCATAGGAAAATCATATACTTATCAGCTCCATCTAGTAGCCATAATGCAGTACAGTTCTAAAACTAAATCATTCGCAGAGCACCATATCGATTGGACTAAATATTCTAACTTCTTTAACCCATTTTTTTGCGCTAATGCTGCTCCATACACATTAGATCATTTACATATCATGCCATTTGACTTTCTTCTATAGACATTGAAAGCCTGAATACACTTTCTACATGTGAAGTATTACAACTTTGCTCCTCCTCCACTGAGCCTCATGCAGCTTTCACTGTAATTTACAATTGTCTGTCATATCCAAAGAGTGAAGACTTCTAAAGCTGGCTGGGGCAGGTGGGACAAAGTTGAGGTGCAGAGGACTTTCACCTAAAGTCCAAAGGAAAATAAGAAGCTGGGGAAAAGGAAAGATAAAACAGTGCTTACCCAGAGCTGAAATTGGTTTTATTGGGTGAACTAACGCTTTATTTCTCATTACAGTCAGTTTGTGGACAATATTTTGCTTAGCAATGCAGTTTCTTTAAGTTTATCAGTGTTTAGCATTTCAGGATTTGCCAGTAAACTGACACATGCCCGAAGTCATTAATTTCATGATGTACTCTGTTTTATATGTGTTCTTGTTATGCAATATCTAATATGTACAGGAGAGCAAAGTGCTGTCAGATAGCTCTTTGCCCTTGTATTTGGAGAAATTGTCTCCTCTGCTCTACTTTCACCTGCTTATTCATTAACTTAATGTTTCACTCTCTTTCTCTCTCTCTCTCTAGATAGCTGACCTTCAGCTTCATAAACTGGATGAACTGGACTGCTTAATCCAGGGCCTTCTCTACATGGACTCAGTGGGATTTAATGGACGACCAGAGTGTTATTATTTTGAAAACCCAACTGACACAGAGCAGTGTCAGAAGAAACCATATTGCCTTGATAATCCTTACCCTATGTTGCTGGTTAATATAGGGTCAGGAGTCAGCATCCTTACAGTATATTCTAAAGACAACTATAAGAGAGTAACTGGGACCAGGTATCTAATCTTGTATGAACTATTACCTATTGAGGTGTATCAAGGACTATAAAGAATTAGTAAAGGGCAAACGCATCAATGGTCACACACATTCTGCTTCATGACCAGGAGAATTCTGTGACTTGAGTGACTCTGGTCAGATAGCTTTAACCTCATTTTATTTTCTTCGATAGCAACAGTGTTTTGACACAGTATAACAGTTTGACTCTATGGACCAATGTACCTTGACTGGCATGGTAGAAGGTTTATTGAAAAACTAGTTTTATGTAACTGCTTTGTCAGGTGACTATTCTAAACAACAGTGATCACCACTTTACCTCCAAGCACAACCATGATTTTCATAACACCCCAAACAAGAACCATATGAAGTGCAGGTTAATGGGAATACTTGTGTGTACACTTAGTCAAGCTTCCCCTGCTCCTACTTTTGTGGGTATACTTGCATTTTCACATGTAGATCTGCTTCCTGATAATTTAAAGCTCACTTTATCATAATGTAGATCTTTTATCTGTGAACCTTTTAGGGTATATCTCCGCTCCAGACTTCATGGCCCTCTAACCATGACCATGGACCATGACCATGGCACTGCTGCTTTTTGTAAAAGTGGAATAGAATGGTGCATAGCAATCTGCTACACATTGTTTCAGTGCATTTCAAGCTTGGTGCGACTAAATGATCAACAAAACAGATTAAATTGATCAATTTCCGCTGCAATTGTTTGCATCAAGTCACTTGCAACAGTGGTGGATGATTCACATTGAACTGCTGAGGCAAAAGCTTCGAAAAATTGCCTTAAAGGAGAACTATGGGTTCAGTGCTTTTCCCCTATAGTTCTCCTAAGGTTTTCCGCTGCAATTGTTTGCATCAAGTCACTTGCAACAGTGGTGGATGATTCACATTGAACTGCTGAGGCAAAAGCTTCGAAAAATTGCCTTAAAGGAGAACTATGGGTTCAGTGCTCCTATAGTTCTCCTAAGGTTCACGGGAGGACATAAACAAGTGTCCTCCCATGACCCAAAGCTCAGTATACTGCAAGCTACAGCTCGCGGTATACTGAGACCGCTGCACCTGGGACGGATCTCGACATTACTGTATGATTGACAGCTGGCTCTGCCTACCTAGAGGCAGAGCCAGCTGTGCCCTCCCCCGTCCGTTCTGCCAGTCAGCGCTTGAGGATCGGGGAGGGGGGGAATCCCTGCAGGGAGCCGTGAGTGACAGTCACGGCTCTCTGCAGGGACATGATCGAGAAGTGAGCAACGGTATGTGTTCGCTCACTTCCAGATCTATTGAGCCGTCAGTTTCATTGTCACACGTCGGCTCGAACTATGAGGTTGAGTGAAAATCACTCACCTCCTAGTTCTCCTTTTTAACATTGGCATACATGTGGTCAGAATACCAGGGCACTAGGTCTCCTCACAGAATTACTCAGTCATAATTTCCTTGGCTGTCTTTAGATTACACAGAATCATCGTGATGGTGAAGTGTGTTAGTCCATAATGCCTATGGAAACAATTTTTCAATCCAATCAGACTATGCTCCTATATGATCAGTTGCTGGATGATCAACATGAGCACTTGTTGAAGAAGGGTTTTATCCCAAGTAATTATACCGGTAGCCGTAGCAGACCCTGTTACTACCATGATACCTGAAATAATTAGGCGTCCAGTAGTTCCTGGAAACACAGTGATTTATGCAGCAAAAGCATTTGCAAATTTAAAGTTTTGTGTGTGAACCTCCTATATGATTTCTATGAAAGACATTCCTATTTTATAGCCCTAGAGGAATTGCCTTTAGGATGGAGATGCAGGGGGGCCCTGTTTTTTTTCCCCATCATACATAAGTTACATCCCTGCACATCCCTGAATTTGCACAGTTCATTGTGGTCCTTGTAACCTGTAAAGTGCAGTGTCCATGTATAGCTGCAGAATCAGCTCCATCAGAAAATTGTACAAACATTTATGGCCCATTGATACTTTTTATTCCTTTGCTTGTGACAATTCAACTAGCCGCATAGGGCCCTTTATTCACACTATTTCCTAATCTTTTCAGTCTGGGAGGAGGAACATTCCTTGGCCTGTGCTGCTTGCTGACGGGTTGTGAAACATTCGAGGAGGCTTTGGAAATGGCTGCCAAAGGAGACAGTACAAATGTCGATAAGCTTGTGAAAGACATCTATGGTGGGGACTATGAACGCTTCAGTCTTCAAGGTTCTGCTGTTGCATCTAGGTAATAACTATAAAGTAACACTAGTTGTATATGCAAAAAATGTATGGACACATTTTAATATATATATAAAGAGCCAATACCCATCACCAATATGTTTGTAAAAGTGCATAACGTAACTTCTGACCATAACTACTGGCATGCAACATATGAGGTGGATGTTGATATGCCATCTGAATGAAACAAGCAGCAACAACTTACTCTGTCACAATACAGCCAATTGAAGTTATTCAAGGGTGTTGCAGTGTTGAATAAGAAAAGAACCCCACATACATATTTCTGTTGGCCGCAGTGCTTTATGTAACATAATAACTGTTACATAGCATGGCATACATAGCGTCTTTGTTTTCATGAGCTGTAAGTACTGACCTAAAGCATAAGGTTGCTGGTGCAAAAGACATAAATTTGGTTTCTCCAGGGGATTTCAGGGCTGATTCTCAATGGAGCATGGAGGGCAATATAGAAATGTATCTGTTGTGGGTGGTTTGGGCATCTTTTATATGCTTGCATGCTAAGGCCCCATTCATACTAAGCGACATACCTTTTGCAGCGGATCCGCGCAGCCGGGATTCCGCGACTTTCGGGGTGACGTTCCAGCAACGGTAGCGCGACCTTCACCGTCGGGCTCCATTAAAAAAAATCGAAAAATTGTGCAAAATCCGCAGAAAAAAGGGTCCTGCTGGAGTGACAGCGACGGGCGACATGGAGCTAAGACAGCTCCATTGAATAGCATTGGCCGACAACTTCTCGTGAATGGGGGCTTAGAGCTAGGGCTGGTGGAATCATAGGGCACCAACAAGTAGTAGGAGATTCTGGAGCAGGTTCAGAAAACCTGTTGGTATTATATCTCCTAGTGGGGCTTGGAATCCTCCTAAAAGGAGCTAGTTGGTGGCTGGGCAAAAGGTGTCCTGAACCAACATGCTCAGTTTGATTCTTCAAAAACCCTGTAGGATTAAGCAGTGTGAAATTGACATGGTTGATGATAAACACAGGTTAATAAATGTGTATGCTAGTCATAATAACTTTGTAAAAGGTGCAGTCCACCTGCCAGATTCATATCCTACTTAGCCACTGCCAGAGTACAGCTGCCCACGTCTAAACAGGAAAAATATCAATCTGTACATCTCATACTGTGCTGCCACAGAAAATTAAATAGCTGCAACAAATTACAGCACGAATAAAAAGCAGCAGTCAATAAAAAGGGGTAGGCGGTACTTCAATAGAAAGATGTCCTACATCTTACAGTAAGTGCTAAACAGGAGTGCTCAGGGTCACATAACCTTCAGATACATAATTCACATCCATGAAGAGAACAACTAGCCAGGCAGCCTAATGCTTACCAACCACCCAGCCATGTACAATAGCTAACAAGGTTCATCCCTAAACTTACGACCCTGCCATGCTTTTGTAGTGCAGACAGTCGTCATGTCTAATTAACAGCCCAAGGGGAATATTTTACTTTTCAGCTGTTTACAGCAAACATCACTATAAAGTCTGTATTCTTCAGAATTGTTTCCTCTTCCCTTTTATTACTGACTTATCTAAATTATTCAGGTTCCATAAATATAGCCAATCTATTGAGAAAATACAACCCCACCTATCACAAGATTGTGTGCAGGAATAGCCATACCATGAAATACAAAGAATAAGTAATGAGATAAAGTTATAGACAATATAGCAGCCCACAATAGTATAAGCTAATTAATGAAAACAATATACACTCTGTGGATGCAAGGTAAGTGCATGATAATTAGGGAAGGTACAAGCCTGGGACTAGTAGGGCCGGGAACTAATAGGGTTTAACAGGGTTAGGAACAAGCAGGTAAGCATACAGGACTGGGAGTCTGGGTGGCCAGAGCAAACAAGGAAGTAGGCAAATGAACTGAAAGCTGGGGCATCTGGATGCTGTGGGGGGGGGGGGGGGGGGGGTAGAACGTGTGTGTGTGTGTGTATAGAACTATTGTGATCAATAGTAGAGTGTTATGTGTTAGAGGATCCACATGTTACATAGAGGCTTTGAGAATCTTCACTTAGTAAATCATGTGAATGTTTACTTCAGTAATAAGTAAACATGAATTTATTTTTCACCTTATTGGATAATGGAAGTCAATTTCCACACAACTTGAGTAAAGATCCTCTACACCTTCAGTAATTTAGCCTGCTAGTCTGCTAAAGCCACAGTGTCACCAGCAGGCAGTACACAAAAGTGGCCTTATGACACTACTCTGCTCTCTGGTTTGTTTGTTTTTTAAATGTAAAGCTTACCAGAGCTGTAGAGATTGCCACTTTTGTCTCACATGATCTTATGTCTTGGCATTTGGTCACTTGATTTTTACATCCTGGGGATTAGTATGCAAGAGCTTCTTTTCTAAGCTATCATTATTTCAAAGGAGTAGAGTGGAGTATGGAAGAGGTTGTATTTTCATGTTATGTTCTCTCTCTAGCCCGTACGCAACCCCCATGTAAATAGCCACATAACCTGTATAAGTTATATGTATCCGTGCATAAAAGCATAAGTTGGCACCTGAAATACTTCTAGTACTTAATGCTTTTTATTGTCTTTCATTGTTCACCTAAGTTTTGGCCATATGATGAGCAAAGAAAAAAGAGACACCATTAGTAAGGAGGACTTGGCAAGAGCTACACTGGTTACCATTACAAATAACATAGGGTCAATTGCCCGTATGTGTGCCCTTAATGAGGTGAGAATCAGGTCTTGCAATTATTAATTTCAGCGACTTTTAGAAGTTTAATTAATGTTGATTATGCAAAACATTTTTAAGTGTAAACCATTCTTAAGTAATAACTTTGTTACACTGCAGGGATAAATATTGTCTCTGAAACTAGATGACTCAATGCAATTATAATGCATGGCAATAAATCAGATAGAAATTGCTTATACATAAACTAAATATGAAAAAATGTATGTACTACTGCAAAAAACGAAACTTAACTTAAAGCAGAACGTCACAAATTCGATTAACCCTTCAAGTGGGGCTACCCCCACACTGCAAGGGTTAACTGCTTGTTTTTGTCTAGGTTAAAAAAAAGAAAGATATATATATATACTCACCGATCCTTGGAGATGGTCGGCCTGAAGCCTGTCTCGTCCTACACTGCAGCAATGGCATGTCCTTCTGCATCCTCACGTCCTATAGTTCTCGTGAAAATGCCCCAATACTAAGCGCTGATACCAGCCCTTTAAATGAAATAGAAGTGGCTGCCATAAGGTCGTGCGCTTGGTGGGGATCTCGCAGTGCCTGTTTACAGCACCGGCTGCACACCTCCTCTTTCTCCTCCTTGCAAGACCCAAAAAAACCTCCTGAGATGCCAGACACAGTCCTGGTGAGACCGCACAGCCCTGGTGAAACCTCACTTAGCACTGGTGAGCAACACAGAGTATCAAGCCTAATATTCTGCATTGCTGGACAATGTATTCCTGGGATTTGTAGTCCTCTCAAGCTGGTGGTATTCTGCTTTGCTGTATAATGTAATCTAATGCTGGGATTTGTAGTCTCTCTAAGGCTTGGAGTCAGTGGCGGAACTACCAGACTTGCAGCTGCAACTGGGCCCTGGCGCTCTACTGCTATCTTAAAATAATAAGTCTGTATTATTTTAGAAAAACTCACATGACACACAAAAAAGATACCAGTACTTGAGGAAAAGTATCGGTGCTCATACTCTTGAAAAATGGTATTGGTGTATCCCTACTTTCTATAGAACATGATGACTCGGGACCTCCCCCCACAGCAGTGCAGGGCGAGCAAGGCGGAAGGGATAGGTCTAAGAGTCAGACCTCTAGAAAGATCAGGTGAGTATAACCTTTCAATTTTAACCTAGACAGAAAAAGAGCAGTTACTCCTTACAGTGCTGGGGGTAGCCCCACTGCAAGGGTTAATACAATATGTGGCCGGTGTTCTGCTTTAATTCTAAATACTATGAGGGGAATTTTTTTTAAACTGGAGCAGACCAAATCTGGAGCAGCTGTGCATGGCAACCAATCAGTTTTTCTCTTCCATTTTCAAATCTTAACTGAACAAACTGAAGAGAGTGAAGTGGCTTGTTTAATAATGTTTTTCACTGCATAGTGTTTTTTATAAAGTAAAATAACTGCATTTCTCTACATAATCTGCATTATTCCAAATGCAAAACACAACATTGGTGTTATGTTTGTAAACCTATTTTTTCTGTTTATTTGTTAACCAAAATCAAATATTTTTATTACTGTAAGCAATGTATATGATTTATGTTTCCTGCATGTTAAAATCCTAGGGAGGTGCTGAAGTGTAAGGCAACTAAAATAATAAGTGATCACACCAGACTTTTAGGCATTTCAAATAGATGTATTATTAAATCAATGGCAATACAAACACATATAGACAAGTAACTATGTCTGGAATGTAATCTATACCTGCTGAGCTGTATGATTCATATCATTGCTAACTAAAACTACTATAAGATGATATAGAAAGGCAGTTAGTAGTCATTCAGGGCAAATAAACAGTAGAACAAAGCAATTTAATACCGAATACATGCAGAGGACACCCAATGGAGGTGGAGGCGGAATCAACATTTTGGGGCTACTATACCCTTGTATCAAGTCCAGTCCCACCTAACATTAACAGAGAACCTACAGTACAAGATATATACATACAAACATACTGGCAAAAAGTCTAATCCCTGATTTTAGATCAGCGCATCTTCTCCCACCTGGCCGTAGTGACGTCATGTCCAGAGTTGAGCACGGCGCCAGCATTATGTAATTTTCTAGTTTGCCATTCTTCTGATGCAGCAAGCCAGCCCTGCCTAGACATTGCCAACCAGGGCATAGCGGTTGTCTGACATGAGAGAGAGAGCAGATACCAGCTGCTAGATACCGGCAACAAAAATAAAAACCCCCGGTCCTTCCCCTACTATACCCTTCATCAAGGTTCCTCTATGTGTACAGCAAATTGGGATACTCCACTATATAGTACTTCCCCCATTATACCCTCCATCAGGTTACTGTACACATACAGAACTTTGATGGAGGGAATGGTGGTGGAAGGAATGTTCTCCAAGGATCCCAGTTAATGGTACACATACAAGGACTTTGGTGAATGCTGAAGTAGGTCACAATTAACACACCGTGATAATCTTTAAAAAATGTAAATAATCCATGAATGCAGGGTATTTGGCATTATCTAAAGGAATGTGTTGATAGGAGTATAGACGTATTTGTGAAAAATAATTCTGTACACTGATATTTATGTTAAAATTCAGATGGTAAATGTTTTCATCCACTGGGAAACACTTTTGGTGTACACCACGCCAGCAATATGATATGCTCTTCCTGCTTTCAGCTTCTTTACAGTGTTGCCTTGTGGCATGGGGTTCAAGCAGCATTGTACAGGGCTATCAAAGCACGAAGAACTGCAGCAGAATCCCGCAAGAGAACTCCTGTCTTTTTGCTTTGTATTGACCTTTTTAATATTTTTTTTGTTGTTGTTCTAAATGTTGTATTTCTTGAATTTTGCCCAACCCTGAAAAATCTTTGTCTGGTGCAGTCTAGGCGTATTGGGGCATTAAGCCCTCCAACGCTTTTATCATTGAGTTGCAATGGCTGCACATCAAGTGCCTCCTCCACTGATGTCATTACATCAACTACAAAGCCAACATTCTACATCCATCTTTTTTTCATTGGATTTCTGTTTTTTAGTGTTTTTGACCAGTTTTACACTTTAAAATAAAGCAAAGCAGAAGTGGTGTGCTGCCAACACACACACACACACACACACACACACACACACACACACCCACCAACATACACACTTTTACTTGTGAACACTTGTCACCGCCGTAGGGTCCGTGACGTACACACACACACACACACACACACACACACACACACACACACACCACTGTACAAAGACAACCAGAGTAGCAGTTGGTGTAGCTGAGTGTTAATCTGCCTCTTGTCTCAATGACAAACCTCTCCACCTCCAGTGAAGCACTAAAACCACTGGACCCAACTGGTTCCTAGTCCATTGCTTACTTCCTAACTTAAGATGGCAGTTGGAGGGGAGACAATCCAAACAACTTTAACCAGTCCCAAATAAGCAGGAAGTATGGGGGCTCTGAAGCTGCAATGTCATATTGGTTGTGGTCAAACACTTGTGGGGAAAGAATGATGTATTGGGCACCTACACATTTTCCTTGCATGTTCAATATCACCAATCTGCTCATGTGTCAGTTGGACGGATTTGGCTGAAAAAATCAGAACAGGATAGGTTTGTTTTGTTGCTTTTGTTTTAGTACATGCAAGTTGATCATTTTGTCTCAAACACTCTGTGAACTTCATTTTTTTTTCCAAGTTGTTATTAAGCCTAATGCATATTTGAAGTGAACATGGTTTTTCTAGATCATAATGACCCATTATCACTTTTTTTTTTAAGTAGCACAGTATGCTTTCTTAACTTTCATTATTGATTATCTACTGTAAGTCTGTGCAGCAATTCATATTCGTTTATATTTATACATTTTTATTAAGTGTTTATCAGATAATTTGATAAAAATAATCAATGAAGCTGTCTAATAAATTTGTCTCAGTGCTTCTGTTTAGCATTAGCTTGCTGTGCAACAGAATTGATAGTGTCCCCCATTATCAAAAGATAGTTTGTTTTTTTAGTTCATTATAAGTCATGTGGTGCTTTTAAAAACCCACTAAGTGTGGCATTCACTGATACTATGCTGGGTTAAAAAGACATTTCTGCTCTGGGACACTTTTCTTGAGCCATCTCCTTAGGGAATATTGGTGTTTAGAATTGAGGACTAGACTGACATTGTATCCAAAAAAGTAGGGAAGCCGTTGTTCTTTCTGGATGTTCTTTCTACAGTGTTACCTTGCCCTCATGCATTATTACAATACTGTTGCTTGTTTTATCATTGTCCTATTGTTTGCTGTGTGAAATAGAAGATTCATTTTTAAAACCCTATTTTCATCTGTTGGTTCATAATCCCTAGTCCCAGGTTTTTCTCTTAATCACTTTTTTTTGTGTGTTTATAAAGTCTGTGTATATTTTTTTCAGTATCAGTCTTTGTAGTCCTACATGATAACATGCATGCCTATGTTAAGGATTCTGTAAGGTACTCTGGAAATAATAATTTCTGTATAATCATATCTGTGTTGCTCTGCACTTGTAGAACATTGACAGAGTATTATTTGTGGGGAACTTTCTACGAATTAACATGGTTTCAATGAAGCTGCTATCTTATGCCATGGATTACTGGTCGAAAGGACAGCTCAAAGCCCTTTTTTTGGAGCATGAGGTAAATGGCTCTTTAACAGTGTATTTGTTCATGGACAATTTTTACCCTGTGCTTACCCACTGTCCAGTGCATGTCAGACAAACTCCTTTATAGGGTGCAGAGGGTTTTTGCCACATACAATGATCTGTTGTTATATGAAGTCATCAGAATCATATGTGTTCAGTGGCGGAACTACCAGGGTCGCAGAGGTCGCGACCGGGCCCTGCAGTTCGGCCACTTGGAGGGGGCCCAGGACAGGAGGAAGGGGCCACTGGTGACCGCTGATTACCAGTCCCGGGACCTCTTCCTCCCGTCCTGGGCCCTACATGCTTCACGCTGCTCCCCTCATCTTGTTCCGGGCGCAGCGTGAAGCATCATCCAGCCGGGCAGCAGCCAATGAGAGGGAGCGGTGTAATCCCCGCCCCCTCATCACACAGAACTGCCGCCGAGTGCCGAGTGCTGCGGACACGAAGGGGGAGACCGAGACAGGGAGCTGGAAGTATCAACAAAGGTGACATGGGGTCGCTGGGGACATGAAGGGGGAGATGAAAGAGGACAGTGTTTTTTTTTTTTTCTTTCCTTGTCTAATTTTGTTTAAAAAAAAATAATTCTAATTTGTGTCTTCTTGGGGGGGGGGGGGCGCCTTCATGGGATTCTTGCATGGGGCCCTGAGGTCACTAGTTACGCCACTGTATGTGGTATA
>NW_017306874.1:269206-278248 GCF_000935625.1 Nanorana parkeri | reverse complement strand
TATATATATATATATATATATATATATACACACACACACAATAAGGAAGACTTGTGTGATAGAACAATACCACTCATATGACATCTATGCTAAACTTTAGTCGGATCAGACAGCCATCTCTGGTCAAAGGACAATGCTGAATGTCAGGTGAAAGATTGATCACTTCTACTGGAATAATCTCTATTGTTCTTCCCTTGATATGCTGATGCATCTTTCCATAGTGTAAACATGTTGAGCTTATGTGGTTTTGGAGCCACTGGCACACAGAGAAATCTGACGGTGGTCAGAGCATGGATGTAGGTCTGATTTTGTCTTCGTGTCTCAAAAAGGCAGTTATCTTAAAGGAGAACTACGAGGCGAGTGAACATCACTCATCCTCATAGTTCGAGCCGACTTGTGACAATGAAACTGTCACATGTCGGCTCAATAGATCGGGAAGTGAGCGAACACATACCGTCACTCGCTCACTTCTCAATCATCTCCCTGCATGGTAGCTGGCTCTGCCTCTAGATAGGCAGAGCCAGCTGTCACTCACGCAGCTGGGTGGATCTCGACAGTAATGTCGGGATCCGTCCCAGCTGCGGCAGTCTTAGTATACCGCGAGCTGTAGCTCGCGATATACTGAGCTTTGGGTCACGGGAGTACACTAGTATATATCCTCCGGTGACCCTAGAGAACTATGGGGAAAAACACTTACACCATAGTTCTATTTTAAGTACAAAATCAGAATTCACATTTTTGTGTGATTGGACTTTAGTACACCACAGTAATTTGTGTTCCCTGGGTAATGTTAGATTGCTCTGCTTTACTAAGTGAGCCTGTTTGTAGAGTAGAGATAACCGTAGTGCCACCATAAGCCCTCCGCAATTAAAGTCACAGGTCTGGGAGCCCTAGTGTAATCCAGCCTCTTGGCACCTAGACATAGTTACATTAACATTCTTCCACTGCTTCTTACATCATTTGGAATTATTAATAAAATTAATATGTATGTTTTGACCACACAAATAATTTCTATGGCTTTTGTGAATAACTGTGTTTTAGGGCTACTTCGGAGCTGTCGGGGCCCTTCTGGAGCTGCTGAAGATGAATGACGAACGCTAAGAAGATTGTCGGTGCAAGAATTGCACACCTCAAGGCTGCTGTCTGAGAGTCTCCTTCCTTCCTAAGCTTCCAAGAGATGCATACAAAGCCATTTCGCACCTGTATGTCGTGTCTTGTACATAGAGCAGATTCCTTTGAACAGACACTGAAATCCTGTACATATCTGTATATTTTATTGTATAAACCAACTTTGCAACATGGCCAAATGTACTGTAGTGATTTTAGAACTAATTTTTATGCAGTAATTGTTCATATTTATATTTCTTTTTTTATGTACATAGTCTTTTACCCTGCCAGATGTGCGGGGCTGCTGCTGTTTTAAAATAGAGATCTCTGTTTTATGTCTTTTTATCATAACATCTCTGTTAGTTGAACGTTAATGCTAAATGTCAGTAATGCTTCATTTGGGACTCTGAAAGGGATATGTCATTTTGTCCAGATTGGATCTATGGAATTGTATAACTGCCTGCTGGGTCACTCTTACCTTTCCAATGAGAGTCCCTTGTTGGAAAACCAATCATCCACATTTGGACTAATTCTAGTGTGGTATAATGTTGGGAAAAAATATATCTACTGAGTAGTGAAAAAGGTCTAGCTTGCTTGTGCTGATAGGAGGACAACTGTCAGTTTTATTTTAAAAAATTTGATTTTTTTTTTTAATTAAAAAAAAGTGCTTTTATGTATATAAGGTATCTTTTATGTCGTTTTTCAAATAAACATGTAGTGCAAGGCTCTTCCATGACGTTTTAGGTTACCCTTGCTCATTAAAAACACTAAGGCCCCATTTACACGGGGCAATTTGGGATTCCTGTGGCAGGGACCTACAGATTCACACCTACGGTATCGCATACAATAACATGCAGACTGTGGCTTACAGATGCGGCTGCTGTCACCCTGTCAATAACCTAAACGGGCACAGCACCCACATCTAAATGGGGACACCTAGCATTCCTGCCACAGGGATGCCAGAACATCCCATGTGAACATGGCCTAAAAATCCACGTGGAGAGCCTATAAAAGCAAGCAGACATGGAGGGTGGTGTGTTCATCCTCTGACTTTGTGTGTTGTGAATAGAAATGAATAGCAGGAGATCAAATTGCTCAGGCTATTCACAGCATATAAAATATGTACAAGAACACTATACATTCCCTTATTCCCTTTAAGCCACTACTGCCATTAGGTTGTGGGTTATGCAGTCTTTTCAGTGTCGGTCTTGTGCTAACTCAAGAGTCTGTTTTCTTCTCACTTATGAGAGAGTCAGTGCAGCACTGATAGAATTTTAATCCTTTTTTTTTTTTTTTTTTTTTTTTTTTTTAAATGACTGCCAGTTATATAAGTGAAAGCTACATTTTTATTGATAATGGCTAGGCAAATGTGAGTTGATATTTATTGCATTATATCTGTTGCGGGTTGAAACCTAACTAAAGTCATGCTTTCTATTGTGTAGTCAGGCTGCTTAACAAGTAGAAATAAGGCATTTTTCTTTCTAAAATTACTGCTCTCACAGAGTGCAGTGGTGCAGGTCTCCAGTGGACTGACACTCCTCCAGCTCAGTACTCAAATCAACATCGCTCATACTTACTGGGCTGTATTGTTTATTTGGAGCACTGTGCAGGGGTCTTGTTGGACGGCTGGAGAGCTGTGCTGTGTATCAGAGCAGTGGTCCGGCTCTCCGGCATGCTGATGGCACAAGGCAGCTCATTACAGTTTAAAACACTAACACAGAATAAAAAAATAAAAAATCCATATGCTTTACTTGTTATGCAGCCTTGCTATCATGTGACATAAAGGCCCCTGGAGATTTATGCACGCTTGCAGTAGCCTCCCAACCCTCCAATCATGGCGACATGCTGGGGCGTCCTGAAAGGCAAAGCTCCAGATCTTCCTGATAATGCTGAAGCTTGCTCCTACCACCTGCCTTTTTGCTAGTGAGGCTGCTCATCATAGTGCTAATTAAGCAGCAAGTTCTGGCACTACTCTGGAAAGTCGGAGCTCAGTCTGTTAGAGTGGCCAGTGATTCCGCCATGACAGGAGAGTATGAAGGTCTCCTTCAGGTATGTGCACCTCTAGGAGATTCTACTTCATACCAAGCATTTTACCCCATGACAGATACTCTTTTTTTAAATGAAGCTGACTTGGCCTAATATGCTGTAAGGTAACAGTGCATGGACCTTGTGATGCTTGCAATTACCTACAGTAATCTTTAAATCAATCCCTATGTCCCATCTGAGCCCCTTGGTTTCTAGGTCCAGGCTGTACATGGGGCCTTGTCTTTTGTCCAGGTCAAGAATAATCCTGCCTCCTCATAACACTAAGCCCTGGCCCTGTCCTTTAACGTGTCATTTGCCAGAGCCTTTGTTGTCCACTGAAGCCCTGGTATTTGACAGCTAAATGACAGAGGTAAACTTTAATTTTAGGAGGGGAGGACCTTAATGTCGAGCAGATGTTGAGGTACATGTACAGCCCATGCAAGGAATTCAAGGAAATGACACATGGAAGCAAGGATCGAAGGTCCATGCAGTTCTCTGCTGTAACCTTACATACTATTGTAGATGTATTTAGACTAGGTCAGCTTCACTTTAGGTTCTACTTTTAAAGAAATCTTTTTAAATCTATTTTGCAGGGGGTATAGGAATAAAAGAGATAATCTATGTAGAAAAATAAAATCGAGTCCTCTATACAATTGTAATAACTTGCTGATATTGATCGTTAATGATAATGCCCTCTCATGTGAGAACACTTGAATTGATATTTAATGACTGTGACCTTGTTTTAGAAAATAGCTTCTTTTTTTAACATGTTTTCATATGTTGAAGTTCAAATTCACTGCACTTAATTTATGCTGGTGTTTAAGAAGAATATTCAAACTTTCAAAGGCTGTTACCACAGTCGGTTAATAATAATATGTTTATTTTGTAATGCAAAATAAAATGGGTATTGAACACTAAAATACACTGTATGCTCATATTAATATGCTGTTTATATTTTTGTATAAGTCATGTAACCTGAAAATGTCTGGAGTACAAAAGTCTGGTTAAAGGGCAGCGTGACCCAAAACAGATTTTTCTGTCTCGGATCACATGGAGTAGAGTTTTACTTCTGGACACTGGCTGGAAGATCTCCTTCCACCCCAGACACGGTTGTGACAGGCCAAACCTGAGTTTTAGCCAAAGGACTATTGTCAACTGGAGTTTTCCATACACCTAAGGAAATTCAATAGGGCAGGGGTGCCCATTAGGTCAATCGCTATCTACCAGTTGTTTGCAAAACGAATGCTGAAGCTGTTCTTACAAGTTGACTCACTGTCCCAAGCTCCCTCCTGCAGTGCAGGTGTGGCCGAATGTGCCAGACACTGCAGACGGGGAGGGGAGTGCTGCGCCTGCAGCGTCTGACACATTCAACTGCACTAGCACTGCAGGAGGACAGGACAGCGCATGTGAAGAGCCAAGAAGCAGTTAAAAAAGCTGCTAAAGATTTGTGGTGCCTCTGAAAGGAGAGACAGCCAGGAGAGCGCGCGGGGAAAGACAGCCAGGAGAGAGCGCGGGGAAAGACAGCCAGGAGAGAGCGCGGGGAAAGACAGCCAGGAGAGAGCGCGGGGAAAGACAGCCAGGAGAGAGCGCGGGGAAAGACAGCCAGGAGAGAGCGCGGGGAAAGACAGCCAGGAGAGAGCGCGGGGAAAGACAGCCAGGAGAGAGCGCGGGGAAAGACAGCCAGGAGAGAGCGCGGGGAAAGACAGCCAGGAGAGAGCGCGGGGAAAGACAGCCAGGAGAGAGCGCGGGGAAAGACAGCCAGGAGAGAGCGCGGGGAAAGACAGCCAGGAGAGAGCGCGGGGAAAGACAGCCAGGAGAGAGCGCGGGGAAAGACAGCCAGGAGAGAGCGCGGGGAAAGACAGCCAGGAGAGAGCGCGGGGAAAGACAGCCAGGAGAGAGCGCGGGGAAAGACAGCCAGGAGAGAGCGCGGGGAAAGACAGCCAGGAGAGAGCGCGGGGAAAGACAGCCAGGAGAGTGAGCAAAGGAGAGACAGCCAAGAGAGTGAGCAAAGGAGAGACAGCCAAGAGAGTGAGCAAAGGAGAGACAGCCAAGAGAGTGAGCAAAGGAGAGACAGCCAAGAGAGTGAGCAAAGGAGAGACAGCCAAGAGAGTGAGCAAAGGAGAGACAGCCAAGCGAGTGAGCAAAGGAGAGACAGCCAAGCGAGTGAGCAAAGGAGAGACAGCCAAGCGAGTGAGCAAGGAAAAATAGCGAGGAGTGACAACTTGTGTCCCTGCACTTGTCCTTTCTGCAGCCCCCACAATCCTGGTTCTGAGTGTATAGATGTAGGATAGAGAATTGATTGGAAATGTAGTATGAACCGTCAAAGCCCAGTTTTGTTTTTCGTTGGAAAATCTTAACCCAAAGAATTGTGGGCATCTCTGCACTAGGGGGTACTTGATATTTCTTTGTCCTGTGTAGCCTGTCAGACCGGTATCTGGAGTAAAGATAGATTAGCAAAGACCTGCTGGGGGGGTCACAGCATGCCCTCACTGAGAAGTCATCAAGGGTGGAGTTACTCTTTTACGCTATAGTCTATGTAGATAGAAATTGAAGTTCTCTGTGTAGTTAGTGCTTCATAGTCGCCTCATAAAAATGTAATCTGTGAAGTCCTGCCCTTACTTTAATGTATTATTAATTCTATTTGCATTATGTTTGTGCTGCTGGTGAGAGACAACTGCTCTGAAACAACCTTTGTGACCATTTGAGCCAGTCAGGAAACCATAGCGCCCACTGGGATACTATAGCTCTGGCCAGACTGTTTTTCTGCATCATACTAAGCATGCTTAGTGCCAGTACATAGAATGTTCATTCCCTCCTGAATAAACGGTCTACCTTTTGCTGATCTACAGAACAAAGAACTATGGTACTACTTCTATTACAAATGGGATAGCTTATACACCTATATTAGGTTTCAACCATGTAATTCTTGATACATGAGCCCATAGACAGTGAGCATATATGAGGGTCATGAAACAGTGTAATAACAAACTGTAGGGCATGTTATTCCTATAACTGACATGTACACAGTCTGACATCTTGTGAATGCCAATTAAAAGCAGAACTAAATTCCCGTTGCTCCCTCACTGGTGCCAACATCTTTATTGGTTCCTCTTCTGAGTTTGGGATCTAAGACCATCTTGATTGGCTTGACCAGAATCGCGTAACTCCTGCACATACGCATGGAAGTTCATTTATTTTTGCACCGTGGTGAGTCGAGAATGTACACTGATCTTCACATGCATGGTTTAGTGTAAATTCTAAAGAAGATTGCAGACAGGCAGGTAAGTCTGTTGTATTGCAGAAGAGACGTAGCATGTTTCTTTTGCAATAGAGAACCTGTTTCGCCGACAATTCAACAGTAAAACAATAACCAGTGTTTAATTTGTATAAACCGCCAACACTTTACAGAGAACATCTTTCAGGATGCTCCGTTGGCATGTCTATTACAGTAACATGCAGGCACTATGACACTTCAGTCTCCATTCACACATTTGTGTTTTATGCGTATGTTTATTACATTCTAATAGACACGCAGTTTTGCGGCAAAACTACAGTCTGTTGGGGACAACGTGCTGAAATCTGCAAAAAAATCATGCATGTACTTTTTCCCTGTGTTGCATGTTTTTGCGCTTGCATATACAGGTGAAACTCGAATAATTAGAATATCGTGTAAAGTTCATTTATTTCACTAATGCAACTTAAAATGTGAAACTAATATATGAGATGGACTCATTACATGCAAAGCAAGATAGTTCAAGCCGTGATTTGTCATAATTGTGATGATTATGGCTTACAGCTCATGAAAACCCCACGAACCCCAAATCCACAACCTCAAAAAAGTAGATTATTACATGCAATCAATAAAACAAGGATTGTACATAGAACAATATCGGACCTCTGAAAAGTACAAGCATGCATATGTATTCAGTTTGGGCCCCTTTTGCAGCAATTACTGCCATTACTTTTGCACGATATTCTAATTATTCGAGTTTCACCTGTACATGTGCAAGTATGCACAGACCCCATAGGAATGCATGGCTTTTTATGTTTTGCATGTTTATGCGCATGTAAAAATGTGTGAATGGAGACTTACAGGTTATTCACAAAAGGGTGAAGAGTTTGGAGAAGGCAGGAGAAGTGAACAATCTAGGACAACATAGCTGAACTGAAAAGTGAGATGAATTGGAGAATTTTTCCAAATCAGCTATGTTGTCCTAGATTGTTCACTTCTCCTGCCTTCTCCAGACTCTTCACCCTTTTGTGAATAAACCTTTAAATGAATATGCTGACAACTTATAGATTGACTGACTTTATAGGGATGCTCTCGTTTTAAATTAATTCCAAAATGTGTTTAAGACCAAAATATTCAAAGTGTAATTAATGTTAAATCCAATGACTGTAGACATTTTCTCCTGTTGTTTTTTATATTGTGATTTCACACATTTGATCTTTTACTATGTATAGAGCTAGGTTTCTACATGTATACTGGAGAATTTCCATTTCCACAAAGTTCTTGTAGTGGTTAAGTCAGAGAAACTCTGTTTCTGGAAGTTGAAAGGCAGCTTGACCAGCTGAAAGCAATATGATAACAAAAGAGCTTTTATTTTATCTGACAGCCCCTGTCAGTATACTGTCAGTTGTGAACAGGAAATACATGGAGAACTGATAAAAACAGAATATCATTGTTGCTGGCTTTTCTACACGCTTCCTAAATCTTAAAAATGCATACAATCACCCTAACTATTAACAAGACTGTATCTTATTTGTGTATCACTGGGCTGTAAATCCAAATTATCTCTGAATTAGTGCTGACACTGTCCTTCCTTCTGGAGGGTGGCTACTTTTGTTCCCAATGGTCCCTGTGTGTGTTGTAAAGTAGTCATCACTCCAAGTTTCCTCCCGTGATGGACTACAATCTCAATACAAATGGGTAAACTAAATTTGAGATTGTAGTCCATTACGAGAACGAGCTTGGAGCTTTACAACACATAGAAATGAATTGAGGATCTACAGCTGAGTGATGCACAAATAAGCTCAATTTTTGTGAATTGTTAAGGTACTTGAATGCATTTTTGCATGTAACTCCTGAGTTTAGTGTTACTTTAATGCAGAGTAAAAACAGTGTTTTATTGTCCATTAACACCGATGCATAAGTGTGAAGAGGATCTTAAATGTCAACTGAAGTGGACTATGAACAACTGCTTTCCTTTACTACAGATTACCTTGGTGTGGTTATTATACACTAGTTCCTTTTATATACTGTAACACCCCTTAAAAAGTTCCCAGTTCTACATATGCTGTGATAGGTAAATACACAAATACTGGGGACTGTGGAACAATTAAAGTGTTCCCACTGAAATGTTCACGTGTTTAGCAAAATCATTTTTAACTACTCATTTATTTTACATTTCTAGAAGTGGTGAACTAAGCGCTTTTCATTGAATAAAAGTAGAACTCATGTTCCCATGGAAGTGTTTGGATCTATGTTGTGTTGGCCTATAGACATGAAGCACCATTACAATGATCTAATGGGGGCTATACATATAGGAAACAGAGCAGTCAAATCAACACTGGATAACAATGAACCATTCTTTGTACATGACATGCTTTGACACCTGGGTGTAATATTGTCTTGCTGATGTATTAAAACATAGCAAAAGAATACAAGCTGTAAATTGTTTGTCAGATTATCAAGTCTTTGTTCACTTTGGATAAGTCTGCTAAGGTTTATAGAGGGAAAAAACTTTACTGGGTGTTTGACAAGAACACAAGACTTCCTGGTCTGGCAAGCCTGCGTTACATCACCACTACACATCCTTTTACAATGCAAATATCCTTTTCATTTAGTAAGTAGGATTAACAAATAGAAAACACAGTCTTTACAGGTTTGGGGATGGGGGGGGGGGGGGT